>NC_021164.2:22357813-22394764 GCF_000331145.2 Cicer arietinum | reverse complement strand
AAAGGGAAAATTTGTGGATATGACCATGTTTAGAGGCATGATAGGATCTTTATTATATCTTACAGCTAGTAGACCTGACATTATGTTTAGTGTCTGCATGTGTGCAAGATATCAAGCTAATCCTAAGGAATCCCATCTAAGTGCAGTCAAAAGAATTTTCAAATATCTAATAGGAACCAAAAATCTAGGCTTATGGTATCCTAAGGGATCAACTTGCACTCTTGTTGGTTATTCTGATTCTGATTTTGCTGGTTGCAAATTAGACAGAAAAAGTACATCTGGTACTTGCCATTTATTAGGGAATTCACTTGTATCCTGGCATAGCAAGAAGCAAAATAGTGTGGCACTTTCAACAGCTGAGGCTGAATATGTAGCTGTTGGAAGTTGTTGTGCACAAATATTATGGATGAAACAACACCTTTCTGACTTTGGTGTTGATCTTGGAACTGTGCCAATAATGTGTAACAACACTAGTGCCATAAACAATACAAAGAATCCTGTTATGCACTCAAGAACAAAGCATATAGAGATTAGACATCATTTCATTAGGGATCAATACCAAAATGGTAATATCAAGCTTGAATATATTAATACATCTCATAAATTAGCTGATATCTTTACCAAAGCCCTACCCAAGGAATGTTTCTTCTATATTAGAATGAAACTTGGTATAATGGATCAAAATGAAATATGATCTCTGTAGAAAATCGATTGAGACATCGATGTTCTCTCTAAATTTCTTAATTTACAATAGACAAGTCGATTTGCACGTCGACTATCTTGTGCATCCAACAAGTTCATTTGCGTCGTAGGATTATTTTTTTAGGTCATTTTCGTCCTCCCTAGACTTATTCTAGTCCAATTAGGGTTTTTAACCAATCATGTGTATCCAATAAGTTCATTTGTGTCATTGGATTAACATTTTGGACCTTTTCGTCCTCCTTAGGCTTATTCTAGTCTAATTAGGGGTTTTAACCAATCTTGTGCATCGAATAAGTTCATATGTGTCATTGGAATGACATTTAGGTCATTTTCGTCCACTCTAGGCTTATTCAAGTGCATTTAGGGTTTTTAACCAATCTTGTGCATGCAATAGGTGAGTTTGAGTCATAGGATTAACATTTATGTCATATTCGTCCTACCTAGGCTTGTTCTAGTAAAATTAGGGGTTTTAACTAATCTTGTACATCAATTAGGTGTGTTTGTATCATTGGATTAACATTTAGGTCATTTTAATGCTTCTTAGGCTTATTCTAGTCCAATTAGGTTTTTAACCACTCTTGTGCATCCAATTAGTTCATTTTTGTCATTTGATTAACTTTGAGTTATTTTCGTCCTCCCTAGGCTTATTCTTATGGAATTTGGATTTTTAACCAATCTTGTGAATCTAATAGGTATGTTTGTGTCATTGGATTAAAATTTAGGTCATTTTCATCCTCGCTAGGATTATTTTAGTCCAATAAGGGTTTTTAACAAATCTAGTGCATCCAATAAGTTCATTTGTGTCATTGGATTAACATTTAGGTTATTTTCGTCCTCCCTAGGGTTATTCAAGTCCTATTAGGGTTTTTATCCAATCTTGTGCATCAAATAAGTTCATTTGTGTCATTGGATTAACATTTATGTCATTTTCGTCCTCCCTGGGCTAATTCTAGTCCAATTATGGGTTTTAACCATTCTTGTGCCTACAATAGGTGTGTTTGTGTCATAGGATTAATATTTCGTCCTACCTAGGCTTGTTCTAGTCCAATTAGGGTTTTAAACCAATCTTGTGCATCAAATAGGTGTGCTTGTGTAATTGAATTAACATTTAGGTCATTCTCATCCTCCCTAGGCTTTTTCTACTCCAATTAGGGTTTTTAACCAATCTTGTGCATCCAATAGGTCAGTTTGTGTCATTGGATTAACATTTTAGTCTTTTTCGTCCTCCATAGGCTTATTCTAGTCCAATTAGGGGTTTTAACCAATCTTCTGCATCCAATAAGTTCATTTGTGTCATTGGATTATAATTTAGGTCATTTTCATCATCCCTAGGCTTATACTTTTCCAATTAGGATTTTTAACTAATCTTGTGCATCCAATAGGTATCTTTGTCTTATTTGATTATCATTTAGCTCATTTTCGTCTTCCCTAAGCTTATTCTAGTCCAGTTAGGGATTTTAACCAATCTTGTGCATCCAATAGGTGTGTTTGTGTAATTGGATTAACATTTAGGTCATTTTCATCCTCCCTAGGCTTATTCTAGTCCAATTAGGGTTTTTAACCAATCTTGTGCATCCAATAGGTGTGTTTGTGTAATTGGATTAACATTTAGGTCATTTTCATCCTCCCTAGGCTTATTCTAGTCCAATTAGGGTTTTTAACCAATCTTGTGCATCCAATAGGTGTGTTTGTGTAATTGGATTAACATTTAGGTCATTTTCATCCTCCCTAGGCTTATTCTAGTCCAATTAGGGTTTTTAACCAATCTTGTGTATCCAATTAGTTCATTTGTGTCATTTGATTAATTTTTTATGTCATTTTCGTCCTCGCTAGGCTTATTCTTGTCCAATTAGAGTTTTTAACCAATCTTGTGCATCCAATAGGTGTGTTTGTGTAATTGGATTAACATTTAGGTCATTTTCGTCCTCCCTAAGCTTATTCAAGTCCAATTAGGGTTTTTAACCAATCTTGTGCATCCAATAGGTGTGTTTGTGTAATTGGATTAACATTTAGGTCATTTTCGTCCTCCCTAAGCTTATTCAAGTCCAATTAGGGTTTTTAACCAATCTTGTGCATCCAATAGGTGTGTTTGTGTAATTGGATTAACATTTAGGTCATTTTCGTCCTCGCTAGGCTTATTCTTGTCCAATTAGAGTTTTTAACCAATCTTGTCCATCCAATAAGTTCATTTGTGTAATTGTGTTATCATTGAGGTCATTTTCGTCCTCCCTAAGCTTATTCTTGTCCAATTAGGAATTTCAATCAATCTTGTACATCCAATAAGTTCATTTGTGTCATTGGATAAACATTTAGGTCATTTTCATCCTTCCTAGGCTTATTCTAGTCCAATAAGGGGTTTTAACCAATCTTCTGCATCCAATAAGTTCATTTGTGTCATAGCCTTATTCTGGTCCAATTAGAGTTTTTAACCAATCTTGTACCTCGAATAAGTTCATTTGTGTCATAGCCTTATTCTGGTCCAATTAGAGTTTTTAACCAATCTTGTACCTCGAATAAGTTCATTTGTGTCATAGCCTTATTCTGGTCCAATTAGAGTTTTTAACCAATCTTGTACCTCGAATAAGTTCATTTGTGTCATAGCCTTATTCTGGTCCAATTAGAGTTTTTAACCAATCTTGTACCTCGAATAAGTTCATTTGTGTCATTGGATTAACATTTAGGTCATTTTCGTCCTCCCTAAGCTTATTCAAGTCCAATTAGGGTTTTTAACCAATCATTTGCCTCCAATAAGTTCATTTGTGTCATTGGATTAACATTGAGGTCATTTCCGTCCTCCCTAGGTTTATTCTAGTCCATTCAGGGTTTTCAACCAATCTTGTGCATCAAATAAATTAACGTGTGTCATTGGATTAACATTTAGGTCATTTGCGTCCTCTTTGGGCTAATTCTAGTCCAATTAGGGTTTTTAACCAATCTTGTGCATACAATAGGTGTGTTTGTGTCATAGGATTAACATTTTGGTCATTTTCGTCCTACCTAGGCTTATTCTAGTCCAATAAGGGGTTTTAACCAATCTTTTGGCTCCAATAAGTTCATTTGTGTCATTGGATGAACATGTAGGTCATTTTCGTCCTCCCTAGGCTTCTTCTTGTTCAATTAGGGTTTTTAACTAATCTTGTGCATCCAATAGGTATGTTTGTGTCATTGGATGAACATGTAGGTCATTTTCGTCCTCCCTAGGCTTCTTCTTGTTCAATTAGGGTTTTTAACTAATCTTGTGCATCCAATAGGTATGTTTGTGTCATTGGATGAACATGTAGGTCATTTTCGTCCTCCCTAGGCTTCTTCTTGTTCAATTAGGGTTTTTAACTAATCTTGTGCATCCAATAGGTATGTTTGTGTCATTGGATGAACATGTAGGTCATTTTCGTCCTCCCTAGGCTTCTTCTTGTTCAATTAGGGTTTTTAACTAATCTTGTGCATCCAATAGGTATGTTTGTGTCATTGGATGAACATGTAGGTCATTTTCGTCCTCCCTAGGCTTATTCTTGTCCAGTTAGAGTTTTTAACCAATCTTGTGCATCCAATAGGTGTGTTTGTGTCATTGGAGTATGATTTAGCTCATTTTCATCCTCCCATGGCTTATTCTAGTCCAATTCGGACTTTTAACCAATCTTGTCCATCCAATAAGTTCATTTGTGTCATTGGATTAACATTTAGGTCATTTTCATCCTCCCTAGGCTTATTCTAGTCCAATAAGGGTTTTTAACCAATCTTGTACCTCGAATAAGTTCATTTGTGTCATTGGATTAACATTTTGGTCATCTTCGTCCTCCCTAAGGATATTCTAGTCCAATAAGGGGTTTTAACCAATCTTTTGGCTCCAATAAGTTCATTTGTGTCTTTCGATTAACGTTTAGGTAATTTTCGTCCTCCCTAGGTTTATTCGAGGTCAATTAGGGTTTTTAACCAATCTTGTGCATCAAAAAAATTCATTTGTGTCATTGGATTAAAATTTAGGTCATTTTCGTCCTCCCTGGGCTAATTCTAGTCCAATTAGGGTTTTTAACCAATTTTTTTGCATACAATAGGTGTGTTTGTGTCATAGGATTAACATTTTGGTCATTTTCGTCCTACCTAGGCTTGTTCTAGTCCAGTTAGGGATTTTAACCAATCTTGTGCATCCAATAGGTGTGTTTGTGTAATTGGATTAATATTTAGGTCATTTTCATCCTCCCTAGGCTTTTTCTAGTCCAATTAGGGTTTTTAACCAATCTTGTGCATCCAATAGGTGAGTTTGTGTCATTGGATTAACATTTTAGTCATTTTCGTCCTCCCTAGGCTTATTCTAGTCTAATTAGGGGTTTTGACCAATCTTGTGCATCCAATAAGTTCATTTGGGTCGTTGGATTAAAATTAAGGTCATTTTCGTCATCCATAGGCTTATTCTTTTCCAATTAGGTTTTTTAACTAATCTTGTGCATCCAATAGGTATCTTGGTGTTATTTGATTATCATTTAGCTCATTTTCGTCTTCCCTAGGCCTATTCTAGTCCAATTAGGGTTTTTAACTAAATTTGTGCATCAAATAGGTATGTTTGTGTCATTGGATTAACATTTATGTCATTTTCATCCTCCCTAGGCTTTTTCTAGTCCAATTATGGTTGTTAACCAATCTTGTGCATCCAATAAGTTCATTTGTGTCATTGGATTAACTTTTAGGTCATTTTCGTCCTCCCTAGGCTTATTCTAGTCCAATTAGGGTTTTTAACCAATCTTGTGCATCCATTAAGTTCATATGTGCCGTTGGATTAAATTTTAGGTCATTTTCGTCATCCCTAGGCTTATTCTTTTCCAATTAGGCTTTTTAACTAATCTTGTTCATCCAACAGGTATCGTTCTGTAATTTGATTATCATTTAGCTCATTTTCATTTTCCCTAGGCTTATTCTTGTCCTATTAAGGTTTTTAACTAAACTTGTGCATCCAAAGGTATGTTTGTGTCATTGGATTAACATTTAGGTCATTTTCATCCTCCCTAGGCTTATTCTAGTCCAATTAGGGTTTTTAACCAATCTTGTGCATCCAATAAGTTCATTTGTGTCATAGGATTAATGTTTTAGGTCATTTTGTCCTGTCTAGGCTTATTCTTTTCCAATTACAGTTTTTAACCAATCTTGTGTATCCAATAGGTGTGTTTGTGTCATTGGATTAAGATTTAGCTCATTTTCATCCTCCCAAGGCTTATTCTAGTCCAATTCGGGATTTTAACCATCTTGTCCATCCAATAAGTTCATTTGTCTCATTGGATTAACATTTAGGTCATTTTCGTCCTCCTTAAGCTTATTCTCGTCCAATTAGGGTTTTCAACCAATCTTGTACATCCAATAAGTTCATTTGTGTCATTGGATTAACATTTAAGTAATTTTCATTCGCCCTAAGCTTATTCTAGTCCAATTAGGGTTTTTAACCAATCTTGTGCATCAAAGAAGTTCATTTGTGTCATTGGATTAACATTTAGGTCATTTTCATCCTCCATGGACTAATTCTAGTCCAATTAGGGTTTTTAACCAATCTTGTGCATCCAATAGGTGTGTTTGTGTCATTGGATGAACATTTAGGTCATTTTCGTTGTCCCTAGGTTTATTCTTGTCCAATTAGGGTTTTTAACCAATCTTGTGCATCCAATAGGTGTGTTTGTGTCATTGGATGAACATTTAGGTCATTTTCGTTGTCCCTAGGTTTATTCTTGTCCAATTAGGGTTTTTAACCAATCTTGTGCATCCAATAGGTGTGTTTGTGTCATTGGATGAACATTTAGGTCATTTTCGTTGTCCCTAGGTTTATTCTTGTCCAATTAGGGTTTTTAACCAATCTTGTGCATCCAATAGGTGTGTTTGTGTCATTGGATGAACATTTAGGTCATTTTCGTTGTCCCTAGGTTTATTCTTGTCCAATTAGGGTTTTTAACCAATCTTGTGCATCCAATAAGTTCATTTGTGTCATTGGATTAACATTTAGGTCATTTTCGTCCTCCCTAGGCTTATTCTAGTCCATTAGGGTTTTTAACCAATCTTGTGCATGCAATAGGTGTGTTTGTGTCATAGGATTAACATTTATGTCATTTTTGTCCTACCTAAGCTTGTTCTAGTAAAATTAGGGGTTTTAACTAATCTTATGAATCAATTAGGTGTGTTTGTATCATTGGATTAACATTTAGGTCATTTTAATGCTTCCTAGACTTATTCTAGTGCAATTAGGATTTTAACCAATCTTGTGCATCCAATTAGTATGTTTGTGTCATTGGATTAACATTTAAGTCATTTTCGTCCTCCATAGGCTTATTCTAGTCCAATTAGGATTTTTAACCAATCTTGTGCATCCAATAAGTTCATTTATGTCATTTGATTAATATTTTAGGTTATTTTTGTCCTCTCTAGGCTTATTCTTGTCTAGTTAGAGTTTTTAACCAATCTTGTGCATCCAATAAGTTCATTTATGTCATTTGATTAATATTTTAGGTTATTTTTGTCCTCTCTAGGCTTATTCTTGTCTAGTTAGAGTTTTTAACCAATCTTGTGCATCCAATAAGTTCATTTATGTCATTTGATTAATATTTTAGGTTATTTTTGTCCTCTCTAGGCTTATTCTTGTCTAGTTAGAGTTTTTAACCAATCTTGTGCATCCAATAAGTTCATTTATGTCATTTGATTAATATTTTAGGTTATTTTTGTCCTCTCTAGGCTTATTCTTGTCTAGTTAGAGTTTTTAACCAATCTTGTGCATCCAATAGGTGTGTTTGTGTCATTGGATTATGATTTAGCTCATTTTCATCCTCCCAAGGCTTATTCTAGTCCAATTCGGACTTTTAACCAATCTTGTCCATCCAATAAGTTCATTTGTGTCATTGGATTAACATTTAGGTCATTTTCATCCTCCCTAGGCTTATTCTAGTCCAATAAGGGTTTTTAACCAATCTTGTACCTCGAATAAGTTCATTTGTGTCATTGGATTAACATTTAGGTCATCTTCGTCCTCCCTAAGGATATTCTAGTCCAATAAGGGGTTTTAACCAATCTTTTGGCTCCAATAAGTTCATTTGTGTCTTTCGATTAACGTTTAGGTAATTTTCGTCCGCCCTAGGTTTATTCGAGTCCAATTAGGGTTTTTAACCAGTCTTGTGCATCAAATAAATTCATTTGTGTCATTGGATTAAAATTTAGGTCATTTTCGTCCTCCCTGGGCTAATTCTAGTCCAATTAGGGTTTTTAAGCAATTTTTTTGCATACAATAGGTGTGTTTGTCTCATAGGATTAACATTTTGGTCATTTTCGTCCTACCTAGGCTTGTTCTAGTCCAGTTAGGGATTTTAACCAATCTTGTGCATCCAATAGGTGTGTTTCTGTAATTGGATTAACATTTAGGTCATTTTCATCCTCCCTAGGCTTTTTCTAGTCCAATTAGGGTTTTTAACCAATCTTGTGCATCCAATAGGTGAGTTTGTGTCATTGGATTAACATTTTAGTCATTTTCGTCCTCCCTAGGCTTATTCTAGTCTAATTAGGGGTTTTGACCAATCTTGTGCATCCAATAAGTTCATTTGGGTCGTTGGATTAAAATTAAGGTCATTTTCGTCATCCATAGGCTTATTCTTTTCCAATTAGGTTTTTTAACTAATCTTGTGCATCCAATAGGTATCTTGGTGTTATTTGATTATCATTTAGCTCATTTTCGTCTTCCCTAGGCCTATTCTAGTCAAATTAGGGTTTTTAACTAAATTTGTGCATCAAATAGGTATGTTTGTGTCATTGGATTAACATTTATGTCATTTTCATCCTCCCTAGGCTTTTTCTAGTCCAATTATGGTTTTTAACCAATCTTGTGCATCCAATAAGTTCATTTGTGTCATTGGATTAACTTTTAGGTCATTTTCGTCCTCCCTGGGCTTATTCTAGTCCAATTAGGGTTTTTAACCAATCTTGTGCATCCAATAAGTTCATATGTGCCATTGGATTAAATTTTAGGTCATTTTCGTCATCCCTAGGCTTATTCTTTTCCAACTAGGCTTTTTAACTAATCTTGTTCATCCAATAGGTATCGTTCTGTAATTTGATTATCATTTAGCTCATTTTCGTCTTCCCTAGGCTTATTCTTGTCCAATTAGGGTTTTTAACTAAACTTGTGCATCCAATAGGTATGTTTGTGTCATTGGATTAACATTTAGGTCATTTTCATCCTCCCTAGGCTTATTCTAGTCCAATTAGGGTTTTTAACCAATCTTGTGCATCCAATAAGTTCATTTGTGTCATAGGATTAATGTTTTAGGTCATTTTGTCCTCTCTAGGCTTATTCTTTTCCAATTACAGTTTTTAACCAATCTTGTGTATCCAATAGGTGTATTTGTGTCATTGGATTAAGATTTAGCTCATTTTCATCCTCCCAAGGCTTATTCTAGTCCAATTCGGGATTTTAACCATCTTGTCCATCCAATAAGTTCATTTGTCTCATTGGATTAACATTTAGGTCATTTTCGTCCTCCTTAAGCTTATTCTCGTCCAATTAGGGTTTTCAACCAATCTTGTACATCCAATAAGTTCATTTGTGTCATTGGATTAACATTTAAGTAATTTTCATTCGCCCTAAGCTTATTCTAGTCCAATTAGGGTTTTTAACCAATCTTGTGCATCAAAGAAGTTCATTTGTGTCATTGGATTAACATTTAGGTCATTTTCATCCTCCGTGGGCTAATTCTAGTCCAATTAGGGTTTTTAACCAATCTTGTGCATCCAATAGGTTTATTTGTGTAATAGGATTAACATTTATGTCATTTTCATCCTCCCTAGGCTTTTTCTATTCCAATTAGGATTTTTAACCAATCTTGTGCATCCAATTGGTGAGTTTGTGTCATTGGATTAACATTTAAGTCATCTTCGTCCTCCATAGGCCTATTCTAGTCTAATTTGGGGTTTTGACAAATGTTGTGCATCCAATAATTTCATTTGTGTCATTGGATTACCTTTTAGGTCATTTTCGTCATCCCTAGGTTAATTATTGTCGAATTAGGGTTTTTAACCAATCTTGTACATCCAATAGCTGTGTTTGTGTCATTGGATTATTATTTAGCTCATTTTCGTCCTCGCTAGGCGTATTCTAGTCCAATTAGGGTTTTTAACCAAACTTGTGCATCCAATAAATTCAAATGTGTCGTTGGAATAACATTTTGGTCATTTTCGTCCACCCTAGCCTTATTCTAGTCCATTTAAGGTTTTTGACAAATCTTGTGCATTCAATAAATTCATTTGTGTCATTTGATTAACATTTAGGTCATTTTCGTCCTCCCTAGCCTTATTCTAGTCCATTAGGGTTTTTAACCAATCTTGTGCATGCAATAGGTGTGTTTGTGTCATAGGATTAACATTTATGTCATTTTTGTCCTACCTAAGCTTGTTCTAGTAAAATTAGGGGTTTTAACTAATCTTATGCATCAATTAGGTGTGTTTGTATCATTGGATTAACATTTAGGTCATTTTAATGCTTCCTAGACTTATTCTAGTGCAATTAGGATTTTAACCAATCTTGTGCATCCAATAAGTATGTTTGTGTCATTGGATTAACATTTAGGTTATTTTCATCCCCACTAGGCTTATTCTAGTCCAATAAGGGTTTTGAACCAATCTTGTACCGCGAATAAGTTCATTTGTGTCATTGGA
The DNA here is from genome assembly GCF_000331145.2 of Cicer arietinum. Lineage (NCBI taxonomy): Eukaryota > Viridiplantae > Streptophyta > Magnoliopsida > Fabales > Fabaceae > Cicer > Cicer arietinum. The sequence goes on along the minus strand of NC_021164.2, from coordinate 22,384,393 downwards.
TTAACATTTAGGTCATTTTCGTTCTCCCTAAGCTTATTCTAGTCCAATTACGTTTTTTAACCTATCTTTTTTAACCAATCTTGTGCATCCAATAAGTTCGTTTGTGTCGTTGGATCTAAAATTTTTGGTCATTTTCGTCATCCATAGGCTTATTCTTTTCCAATTAGGCTTTTTAACTAATCTTGTGCATCTAATAGGTATTTTTTTGTTATTTGATTATCATTTAGCTCATTTTCGTCTTCCCTAGGTTTATTCTAGTCTTGGTAGGTATGTTTGTGTCATTGGATTATACAATAGGTATGTTTGTGTCATTGGATTATACAATAGGTATGTTTGTGTTATTGAATTAACATTTAGGTCATTTTCTTCCTCCTAAGGCTTATTCTAATCCAATTAGGGTTTTTAACCAATCTTGTGCATCCAATAGGTGGGTTTCTGTAATTGGATTAACATTTAGGTCATTTTAATCCTCCCTAGGCTTTTTCTAGTCCAATTAGGGTTTTTAATCAATCTTGTGCATCCAATAGGTGAGTTTGTGTCATTGGATTAACATTTAAGTCATTTTCGTCCATCCTTGGTTTATTCTAGTCCAATTAAGGGTTTTAACCTATCTTGTGCATCCAATAAGTTCGTTTGTGTCGTTGGATTAAAATTTTGGTCATTTTCGTCATCCATAGGCTTATTCTTTTCCAATTAGGGTTTTTAACTAATCTTGTGCATCTAATAGGTATCTTTGTGTTATTTGATTATCATTTAGCTCATTTTCGTCTTCCCAAGGCTTACTCTACTCTAGTTAGGGTTTTTAACTAAACTTGTGCATACAATAGGTATGTTTGTGTCATTGGATTAACATTTAGGTCATTTTCTTCCTCCTTAGGCTTATTCTAATCCAATTAGGGTTTTTAACCAATCTTTTGCATCCAATAAGTTCATTTGTGTCAATTGATTAATTTTTTAGGTCATTTTTGTCCTCGCTAGGCTTATTCTTGGCCAATTAGAGTTTTTAACCAATCTTGTGCATCCAATAGGTGTGTTTGTGTCTTTGGATTAAGAATTAGGTCATTTTCGTCATCCTTAGGCATATTCTAGTCCAATTCGGGTTTTTAACCAATCTTGTCAATCCAATAAGTTCATTTGTGTCATTGGATTAACATTTAGGTCGTTTTCGTCCTCCCTAAGCTTATTCTTGTCCAATTAGGGTTTTTAACCAATCTTGTGCATCCAATAAGTTCATTTGTGTTATCGGATTAACATTTAGGTCATTTTCATCCTCCATAGGCTTATTCTAGTCCAATAAGGGTTTTTAACCTATCTAGTACATCAAATAAGTTCATTTGTGTCATTGGATTAACATTTAGTTCATTTTCGTCCTCCCTAAGCTTATTCTACTCCAATTAAGATTTTTAACCAATCTATTGCCTCCAATAAGTTCATTTGTGTCATTCGATTAACATTTTGGTCATTTTTCATCCTCCCTAGGTTTATTCTAGTCCAATTAGGGTTTTTAACCAATCTTGTGCATCAAAGAAGTTCATTTGTGTCATTGGATTAACATTTAGGTCATTTTCGTCTTCCTTGGCTAATTCTTGTCCAATTAGGGTTTTTAACCAATCTTGTGCATCCAATAGGTGTGTTTGTGTAATAGGATTAACATTTATGTCTTTTTCATCCTCCCTAGGCTTTTTCTAGTCCCATTAGGGTTTTTAACCATTCTTGTGCATCCAATAAACTCATTTGTGTTATTGGATTACCTTTTAGGTCATTTTCGTCATCCATAGGCTTATTCTTGTCGAATTAGGGTTTTTAACCAATCTATTACTTCCAATAGCCGTCTTTGTGTCATTGGATTGTCATTTAGCTCATTTTCGTCCTCCCTAGGCTTATTCTAGTCCAATTAGGGTTTTTAACCATTCTTGTGCATCCAATAAGCTCATTTGTGTCAACAACAAAGGCAAAATACTTGGTGCTGGAGACATAGGGAGTGAATCAACAACGGTAATCAAGGATGTTCTCTATGTAAAAGGTTTGAAACACAATCTGCTTAGCATTAGTCAGCTTTGCAATAAAGGCTACCAGGTATATTTTACATCACATACTTGTACACTTGAGCACAAGGAAGATGATAGCTTAAAATTGGTAGGTGAAAGGGTAAATAATATATATACATGATTGATCTTGACTCTTTGCCTGCAAATAATGTTTGCTGTTTGTTATCTAAATCTGATGAAGATTGGTTATGGCACAAGAGAATAGCTCACATACATATAAACCATCTTAACAAACTTGTTAGCAAACAACTAGTGCTAAGTCTTCCAAATAGAAAATTTACTAAGGACAAATTATGTGACTCTTGTGAGAAAAGTAAATTAATCAAGTCCTCTTTCCCACCAATAGACTTAGTACAAACTAATAGAGTTCTACAATTGATTCACATGGATCTATTTGGTCCCTCTCAAGTAAAATGTTTTGGAGGAAATCTTTATGGCTCTGTTTTAGTTGATGATTTCTCTAGATATACATGGACTTATTTTTGTCTCACAAAAGTGATGCCTTCTCAATTTTCAAAAAATTTGCTAATCAAGTTCAAAATGAGAAGAATCAAAAAATAGTTTCCATTAAGAGTGATCATTGTGGAGAATTTCAAAATAAATCTTTCGATAATTATTGTGATCAAAACGGAATTCATCACATTTACTCAGCCCCAAGAACTCCACAACAAAATGGAGTTGTAGAAAGGAAGAATAGAGCTCTAGAAGAACTGGCTAGAACAATGATTAATGACTCTAAGCTTTCAAAATACTTTTGGGCTGATGCAATAAACACAACTACTCATGTGATGAATAGAGTTCTAATTAGGCCTATCCTTAGAAAAACACCCTATGAAATATACAAAGGTAGAAAACCAAATATTGCCTATTTTAGAGTCTTTGGATGCAAGTGTTTTATACTGAATAATGGAAAAGAGCATCTACGAAAATTTGACTCTAAGGCAGATGAGGAAATTTTTCTAGGATATTCACAATCTAGTAAGGCCTATAGGATCTACAATAAAAGAACTAAAACTATAGAGGAATCTGTTCATGTAAAATTTGATGAAATGTTTACCAAAAACTTGAACAGTACCCCTCTTATAGTTGTTGATTCTCTTGATGAATTTGTAGAATCAGATCCAAAAGAACCACATGAAACATTACCTCCAACTGACATTGATTACATAGAACCTATAATGGAAGATGACTTACCTAAGGAATGGAAATTCAACAAAAACCATCCTATTGACAACATCATAGGAGAAATCTCTATAGGGGTTGCTACTAGAAAATCCCTTAGACAATTCTGTAATTTCACAGCTTTCGTTTCTCAAGTAGAACCTAAGAATATAAAAGAAGCTCTCTTGGACAATGATTGGATAATTGCCATGCAAGAAGAGCTTAATCAATTTGAGAGAAACAAAGTATGGATCTTAGTTCCTAAACCAGAAAACAAACATATTATTGGAACTAGATGGGTGTTTAGGAATAAGATGGATGAGAATGGAGTAATAACAAGAAATAAGTCTAGACTAGTTGCTAAAGGCTACAACCAGGAAGAAGGTATTGATTATGATGAGACTTATGCTCCTGTAGCCAGATTAGAAGCAATTAGGATTTTGCTTGCTTATGCTTGTATCATGGATTTTAAATTGTATCAAATGGATGTAAAAAGTGCTTTTCTAAATGGAGATATCCAAGAGCAGGTTTATGTTAGTCAAACTCCAGGATTTGAGGATCCTGCTTTTCCAAATCATGTTTATAAACTAACAAAAGCTCTCTTTGGGTTAAAACAAGCTCCAAGAGCTTGGTATGAAAAGCTCAGCAATTTCCTCATACAACAAAATTTTTTAAGAGGAAATGTTGATAAAACACTCTTTATAAAGAAAAAGAGAAAAGACATTCTGCTTGTCCAAATTTATGTTGATGACAAAATTTTTGGATCCACAAACAGTAAGCTTTGCAAAGAATTTGAAAATATAATATAAGGAAGATTTGAAATGTCCATAATGGGAGAATTAACCTTCTTCTTAGGATTTCAAATCAATCAAAGCAAGAATGGTATTTTCCTAAGCCAAATCAAGTACTATAATGATCTTTTAAAGAAGTTTGGCTTTGATAAATTTAAACTTATTGATACACCCATGAGTCAAGCTTGTCATTTGGATAAAGATGAAAAGGGAAAATCTGTGGATATGACCATGTTTAGAGGCATGATAGGATCTTTATTATACCTTACAGCTAGTAGACCTGACATTATGTTTAGTGTCTGCATGTGTGCAAGATATCAAGCTAATCCTAAGGAATCCCATCTAAGTGCAGTCAAAAGAATTTTCAAATATCTAATAGGAACCAAAAATCTAGGCTTATGGTATCCTAAGGGATCAACTTGCACTCTTGTTGGTTATTCTGATTCTGATTTTGCTGGTTGCAAATTAGACAGAAAAAGTACATCTGGTACTTGCCATTTATTAGGGAATTCACTTGTATCCTGGCATAGCAAGAAGTAAAATAGTGTGGCACTTTCAACAGCTGAGGCTGAATATGTAGCTGTTGGAAGTTGTTGTGCACAAATATTATGGATGAAACAACACCTTTCTGACTTTGGTGTTGATCTTGGAACTGTGCCAATAATGTGTAACAACACTAGTGCCATAAATAACACAAAGAATCCTGTTATGCACTCAAGAACAAAGCATATAGAGATTAGACATCATTTCATTAGGGATCAATACCAAAATGGTAATATCAAGCTTGAATATATTAATACATCTCATAAATTAGCTGATATCTTTACCAAAGCCCTACCCAAGGAATGTTTCTTCTATATTAGAATGAAACTTGGTATAATGGATCAAAATGAAATATGATCTCTGTAGAAAATCGATTGAGACATCGATGTTCTCTCTAAATTTCTTAATTTACAATAGACAAGTCGATTTGCACGTCGACTATCTTGTGCATCCAATAAGTTCATTTGCGTCATAGGATTATTTTTTTAGGTCATTTTCGTCCTCCCTAGACTTATTCTAGTCCAATTAGGGTTTTTAACCAATCATGTGTATCCAATAAGTTCATTTGTGTCATTGGATTAACATTTTGGACCTTTTCGTCCTCCTTAGGCTTATTCTAGTCCAATTAGGGTTTTTAACCAATCTTGTGCATCGAATAAGTTCATATGTGTCATTGGAATAACATTTAGGTCATTTTCGTCCACCCTAGGATTATTCATGTGCATTTAGGGTTTTTAAAAAATCTTGTGCATTCAATAAGTTCATTTGTGTCATTGAATTAACATTTAGGTCATTTTCTTCCTCTCTGGGCTAATTCTAGTCCAATTATGGTTTTTAACCAATCTTGTCCCTACAATAGGTGTGTTTGTGTCATAGGATTAACATTTTCGTCCTACCTAGGTTTGTTCTAGTAAAATTAGGGTTTTTAACCAATCTTGTGCATCAATTAGGTGTGTTCGTGTAATTGAATTAACATTTAGGTCATTTTAATGCTTACTAGACTTATTCTAGTGCAATTAGGATTTTTACCAATTTTGTGCATCCAATTAGTTCATTTTTGTCATTGGAGTAACTTTAAGTCATTTTCGTTCTCCATAGGCTTATTCTTAAGCAATTAGGATTTTTAACCAATATTGTGCATCCAATAGGTATGTTTGTGTCATTGTATTATCATTTAGGTCATTTTCATCCTCCCTAGGATTATTCTAGTCCAATTATGGTTTTTAACCAATCTAGTGCATCCAATAAGTTCATTTGTGTCATTGGATTAACATTTAGGTCATTCTCGTTCTCCCTAAGCTTATTCTACTCCAATTACGTTTTTTAACCTATCTTTTGCCTCAAATAAGTTCATTTGTGTCATTCGATTAACATTTAGGTCATTTTTGTCCTCCCTAGGTTTATTCGAGTCCAATTAGGGTTTTTAACCAATCTTGTGCATCAAATAAATTCATTTGTGTCGTTGGATTAAAATTTAAGTCATTTTCGTCCTCCGTAGGCTTATTCTTAAGTAATTAGGATTTTTAACCAATTTTGTGCATACAATAGGTGTGTTTGTGTCATAGGATTAACATTTTGGTCATTTTTGTCCTACCTAGGCTTGTTCTAGTCCAATTAGGGATTTTAACCAATCTTGTGCATCCAATAGGCGTGTTTCTGTAACTGGATTAACATTTAGGTTATTTTAATCCTCCCTAGGCTTCTTCAAGTCCAATTAGGGTTTTTAACCAATCTTGTGCATCCAATAGGTGAGTTTGTGTCATTGGATTAACATTTAAGTCATTTTCGTCCTCCCTAGGCTTATTCTAGTTCAATTAAGGATTTTAACCAATCTTGTGCATCCAATAAGTTCGTTTGTGTCGTTGGATTAAAATTTTGGTCATTTTCGTCATCCATAGGCTTATTCTTTTCCAATTAGGGTTTTTAATTAATTTTGTGGATCTAATAGGTATCTTTGTGTTATTTGATTATCATTTAGCTCATTTTCGTCTTCCCTAGGCTTATTCTAGTCCAATTATGGCTTTTAACCAATCTTGTGGATCCAATAAGTTCATTTGTGTCATTTGATTAATTTTTTAGGTCATTTTCGTCCTCCCTAAGCTTATTCTTGTCCAATTAGGGTTTTTAACCAATCATGTGTATCCAATAAGTTCATTTGTGTTATTGGATTAACATTTTGGACCTTTTCGTTCTCCCTAGGCTTATTCTAGTCCAATTAGGGTTTTTAACCAAACTTGTGCATCCAATAAATTCTCATGTGTCGTTGGAATAACATTTAGGTCATTTTCGTCTTCCTTGGGCTAATTCTATTCAATTAGGGTTTTTAACCAATCTTGTGCATCCAATAGGTCTGTTTGTGTACTAGGATTAACATTTATGTCATTTTCATCCTCCCTAGGCTTTTTCTAGTGCAATTAGGGTTTTTAACCAATCTTGTGCATCCAATAAACTCATTTGTGTCATTGGATTACCTTTTAGGTCATTTTCGTCATCCCTAGGCTTATTGTTGTCGAATTAGGGTTTTTAACCAATCTTGTACATCCAATAGCTGTCTTTGTGTCATTGGATTGTCATCTAGCTCATTTTCGTCTTCCCTAGGCTTATTCTAGTCCAATTAGGGTTTTTAACCAAACCTGTGCGTCCAATAGGTACGTTTGTGTCATTGGATTAACATTTAGGTCATTTTCATCCTTCATAGGATTATTCTAGTCCAATTAAGGTTTTTAACAAATCATGTGCATCCAATAAGTTCATTTGTGTCATTGGATAAACATTTTGGACCTTTTCGTCCTCCTTAGGCTTATTCTAGTCCAATTAGGGTTTTTAACCAATCTTGTGCATCCAATAAGTTCATTTGTGTCACTGTATTAACATTTAAGTCATTTTCATCTTCACTAAGCTTATTATAGTTCAATTAGGGTTTTTAACCAATCTTGTGCATCAAAGAAGTTCATTTGTGTCATTGGATTAATATTTTGGACATTTTCGTCTTCCTTGGGATAATTCTAGTCCAATTAGGGTTTTTAACCAATCTTGTGCATCAAATAGGTGTGTTTGTGTAATAGGATTAACATTTATGTCATTTTCATCCTCCGTAGGTTTTTTCTAGTCCAATTAGGGTTTTTAACCAATCTTGTGAATCCAATAGGTGAGTTTGTGTCTTTCGATTAAATTTTAAGTCATTTTCGTCCTTCATTGGCTTATTCTAGTCTAATTTTGGGTTTTAACCAATCTTGTACATCCAATAAGTTCATTTGTGTCATTGGATTACCTTTTAGGTTATTTTTGTGATTCCTAGGCTTATTCTTGTCGAATTAGGATTTTTAAACAAACTTGTACATCCAATAGCTGTCTTTGTGTCATGGGATTATCATTTAGCTCATTTTCGTCCTCCCTAGGCTTATTCTAGTCCAATTAGGGTTTTTAACCAAACTTGTCCATCCAATAGGTATGTTTGTGTCATTGGATTAACATTTAGGTCATTTTCATCCTCCCTAGGATTATTCTAGTCTAATTAGGGTTTTAACCAATCTTCTCCATCTAATAAGTTCGTTTGTTTCATTGGATTATCATTTAGGTCATTTTCATCTTCCATAGGCTTATTCTAGTCCAATAAGGGTTTTTAACCAATCTTGTACATCCAATAAGTTCATTTGTGTCATTGGATTAACATTTAGGTCATTTTCATCCTCCCTAAGCTTATTCTAATCCAATAACGGTTTTTAACGGTTTTTAACCAATCTTGTCCATCCAATAAGTTCATTTGTGTCATTGGATAAACATTTTGGACCTTTTCGTCCTCCTTAGGCTTATTCTAGTCCAATAAGGGTTTTTAACCAATCTTGTACATCCAATAAGTTCATTTGTGTCATTGGATTAACATTTAGGTCATTTTCATCCTCCCTAAGCTTATTCTAATCCAATAACGGTTTTTAACCAATCTTTTGCATCCAATAAGTTCATTTGTATCATTCGATTAACATTTAGGTCATTTTCGTCCTCCCTAGGTTTATTCTAGTCCAAGTAAGGTTTTTAACCAATCTTGTGCATCAAATAAGTTCATTTGTGTCGTTGTGTTAACATTTTAACCAATCTTGTGCATCCAATACGTGTGTTTGTGTAACTGGATTAACATTTTGGTCATTTTCATCCTCCCTATGCTTTTTCTAGTCCAATTAGGTTTTTTAACCAATCTTGTGCATCCAATAGGTGAGTTTGTGTCATTGGATTAACATTTAAGTCGTTTTTGTCCTCTATAGGCTTATTCTACTCCAATTAGGGGTTTTAACCAATCTTGTGCATCCAATAAGTTCATTTGTGTCTTTGGATTAAATTTTAGGTCACTTTCGTCATCCCTAGGCTTATTCTTTTTCAATTATGGTTTTTGACTAATCTTGTGCATCAAATAGGTATCTTTGTGTTATTTGATTATCATTTAGCTCATTTTCGGCTTCCCTGGGCTTATTCTTGTCCAATTAGGGTTTTTAACTAAACTTGTGCGTCCTATAGGTATGTTTGTTCATTGAATTAAAAAATAGGTCATTTTCATCCTCCCTAGGGTTTTCCTAGTCCAATTAGGGTTTTTAACCAATCTTGTGCATCCAATAGGTGAGTTTCTGTCATTGGATTAACATTTAAGTAAATTTCGTCCTCCATTGGCTTATTCTAGTTCAATTAGGGGTTTTAACCAATCTTGTGCATCCAATACGTTCATTTGTGTCATTGGATTAAAATTTAGGTCATTTTCGTCATCCCTAGGCTTATTCTTTTCCAATTACGGTTTTTAACTAATCTTGTGCATCCAATAGGTATCTTAGTGTTATTTGATTATCATTTAGCTCATTTTCGTCTTCCCTAGGCTTATTCTGGTCCAATTAAGGTTTTAACTAAACTTGTGCATCCAATAGGTATGTTTGTGTGATTGGATTAACATTTAGGTCATTTTCATCCTCCCTAGGCTTATTCTAGTTCAATTAGGGTGTTTAACCAATCTTGTGCATCCAATAAGTTCATTTGTGTCATTTGATTAATTTTTTAGGTCATTTTCGTCCTCGCCAGGCTTATTCTTGTCCAATTAGAGTTTTTAACCAATCTAGTACATCCAATAAGTTCTTGTGTCATTGGATTAACATTTAGGTCATTTTCGTCCTCCCTAAGCTTATTCTAGTCCAATTAGGTTTTTAACCAATCTTTTGCCTCCAATAAGTTCATTTGTGTCATTCGATTAACATTTAGGTCATTTGCGTCCTCTGTGGGCTAATTCTAGTCCAATTAGGGTTTTTAACCAATCTTGTGCATCGAATAGGTGTGTTTGTGTAATAGGATTAAAATTTATGTCATTTTCATCCTCCCTAGGCTTATTCTTGTCCAATTAGGGGTTTTAACCAATCTTGTGCATCGAATAGGTGTGTTTGTGTAATAGGATTAAAATTTATGTCATTTTCATCCTCCCTAGGCTTATTCTTTTCCAATTAGGGTTTTTAACCAATCTTGTGCATCGAATAGGTGTGTTTGTGTAATAGGATTAACATTTACGTCATTTTCATCCTCCCTAGGCTTTTTTCTAGTCCAATTCGGGTTTTTAACCAATCTTGTGCGTCCAATAGGTGAGTTTGTGTCCTCCATAGGCTTATTCTAGTCTAATTTGGGGTTTTAACCAATCTTGTGCATCCAATAAGTTCATTTGTGTAATTGAATGAACATTTAGGTCATTTTCGTCCTCCCTAGGCTTATTCTTGTCCAATTAGAGTTTTTAACCAATCTTGTGCATCCAATAGGGGATTTTGTGTCATTGGATTAACATTGAAGTCATTTTCGTCCTCCATAGGCTTATTCTAGTCTAATTTGGGGTTTTAACCAATCTTGTGCATCCAATAGGGGATTTTGTGTCATTGGATTAACATTGAAGTCATTTTCGTCCTCCATAGGCTTATTCTAGTCTAATTTGGGGTTTTAACCAATCTTGTGCATCCAATAAGTTCATTTGTGTCATTGGATTACCTTTTAGGTCATCTTCGTCAACCCTAGGTTTATTTTTGTCGAATTAGGGATTTTAACCAATATAGTGCATCCAATAGGGGATTTTGTGTCATTGGATTAACATTTAAGTAATTTTCGTCCTCCATAGACTTATTCTAGTCCAATTAGGGATTTTAACCAATCTTGTGCATCCAATAAGTTTATTTTTGTCACTGGATTAAAATTTAGGTAATTTTCGTCATCCCTAGGCTTATTCTTTTCCAATTAGGGTTTTTAACTAATCTTGTGCATCCAATAGGTATCTTTGTGTTATTTGATTATCATTTAAATCATTTTCGTCTTCCCTAAGCTTATGCTAGTCCAATTAGGGTTTTTTAACTAAACTTGTGCATCCAATAGGTATGTTTGTGTCATTGGATTAACATTTAGGTCATTTTCATCCTCCTTAGGCTTATTCTAGTCCAATTAGGGTTTTTTACCAATCTAGTGCATCCCATAAGTTCATCTGTGTCATTTGATTAATTTTTCAGGTCATTTTCGTCCTCGCTAGGCTTATTCTAGTCCAATTAGGGTTTTCAACAATTCTTGTGCATCCAATTGGTTCATTTTTTTCATTGGATTAACATTTAGGTCATTTTCGTCCTCCCTAGGCTTATTCAAGTCCATTAGGGTTTTTGACCAATCTTGTGCATCCAATAAGTTCATTTGTGTCATTGGATTAAGATTTAGCTCATTTTCATCCTCCTTAGGTATATTCTAGTCCAATTCGGGTTTTTAATCAATCTTGTCCATCCAATAACTTCATTTGTGTCATTGGATTAATTTTTTGGTCATTTTCGTCTTCGCTAGGCTTATTCTTGTCCAATTAGAGTTTTTAACCAATCTTGTGCATCCAATAGTTTCATTTGTGTAATAGGATTAAAATTTATGTCATTTTCATCCTCCCTAGGCTTATTCTAGTCGAATTAAAGTTTTTAACCAAACTTGTGCATCCAATAAGTTAATTTGTGTCATTTGATTAAGATTTAGGTCATTTTCATCCTCCTTAGGCATATTCTAGTCCAATTAGGTTTTTAACCAATCTTGTGCATCCAATAACTTCATTTGTGTCATTTGATTAATGTTTTAGGTCATTTTCGTCCACGCTAGGCTTATTCTTGTCCAATTAGTGTTTTTAACCAATCTTATCCATCCAATAGGTGTGTTTGTCTCATTTGATTAAGATTTAGGTCATTTTCATCTTCCTTAGACATATTCTAGTCCGATTCGGGTTTTTAACCAATCTTTTCCATCCAATAAGTTCATTTGTGTCATTGGATTAACATTTAGGTCATTTTTGTCCTCCCTAAGCTTATTCTAGTCCAATTAGGGTTTTCAATCAATCTTGTACATCCAATAAGTTCGTTTGTGTAATATGTCATTTTCATCCTCCCTAGGCTTATTCTAGTCCAATTAAGGTTTTTAACACAACTTGTGCATCCAATAGGTATGCTTGTGTCATTGGATTAAAATTTATGTCATTTTCATCCTTCCTAGGATTATTCTAGTCCAATTAAGGTTTTTAACCAATCATGTGCATCCAATAAGTTCATTTGTGTCATTGGATTAACATTTAGGTCATTTTCATCCTCCCTGGGTTTATCCTAGTCCAACAAGGGTTTTTAACCAATCTCGTACATCCAATAAGTTCTTTTGTGTCATTGGATTAACATTTAGGTCATTTTCGTCCTCCCTAAGCTTATTTAAGTCCAATTAGAGTTTTTAACCAATCTTTTGCCACAATAAGTTCATTTGTGTCATTCGATTAACATTTAGGTCATTTGTGTCCTCCGTGGGCTAATTCTAGTCCAATTAGGGTTTTTAACCAATCTTGTGCATCAAATTGGTGTGTTTGTGTAATAGGATTAACATTTACATCATTTTCATCCTCCCTAGGCTTTTTCTAGTCCAATTAAGATTTTTAACCAATCTTGTGCATCCAATAGGTGAGTTTGTGTTATTGGATTAACATTGAAGTCATTTTCGTCCTCCATAGGCTTATTCTAGTCTAATTTGGGGTTTTAACCAATCTTGTGCATCCAATAAGTTCATTTGTGCATTGGATTACCTTTTAGGTCATTTTTGTCAACCCTAGGCTTATTCTTCTCGAATTAGGGTTTTTAACCAATCTTGTGCATCCAAAAGGTGAGTTTGTGTCATTAGATTAACCTTTAGGTCATTTGCGTCCTTCTTGGGCTAATTCTAGTCCAATTAGGGTTTTTAACAAATCTTGTTCATACAATAGGTGTGTTTGTGTTGCCGGATTAACATTTTTGTCATTTTAGTCCTACCTAAGCTTGTTCTATTCCAATTAGCGTTTTTAACTAATCTTGTGCATCCAATAGGTGTGTTTGTGTAATTGGATTAACATTTAGGTCATTTTCGTCCTCCCTAGGCTTATTCTTTTCCAATTACGGTTTTTAACCAATCTTGTGCATCCAATAGGTGTGTTTGTGTAATTGGATTAACATTTAGGTCATTTTCATCCTCCCTATGCTTTTTCTAGGCCAATTAGGGTTTTTAACCAATCTTGTGCATCCAATAGGTGTGTTTGTGTCATTGGATTAAAATTTAGGTCATTATCATCCTACCTAGGCTTATTCTAGTCCAATTAGGGTTTTCAACCAATCTTGACCATCCAATAAAGTTCATTTTTGTCATTGGACTAACATTTAAGTCATTATCATCCTCCCTCAGCTTATCCTAGTCCAATTAGGGTTTGTAATCAATCTTGTGCATCGAAGAAGTTCATATGTGTCATTGGATTAACATTTAGGTCATTTTCGTCATCCTTTGGCTAATTCTAGTCCAATTAGGGTTGTTAACCAATCTTGTGCATCCAATAGGTGTGTTTGTGTAATAGGATTAACATTTATGTCATTTTCATCCTCCCTAGGCTTTTTCTAGTCCAATTTGGGGTTTTAACCAATCTTGTGCATCCAATAAGTTCATTTGTGTCATTGGATTAAATTTTAGGTCATTTTTGTCGTCCCTAGGCTTATTCTTGTCGAATTAGGGTTTTTAACCAATCTTGTGCATCCAATAGGTGAGTTTGTGTAATTGGATTAACCTTTAAGTCGTTTTCGTCCTCCCTAGGCTTTTTCTATTCCAATTAGGGTTTTTAACCAATCTTGTTCATCCAATAGGTGAGTTTGTGTAATTAGATTAACATTTAAGTAATTTTCGTCCTCCATAGGCTTATTCTAGTCCAGTTAGGGGTTTTAATCAATCTTGTGCATCCAATAAGTTCATTTGTGTCATTGGATTAAAATTTAGGTCATTTTCGTCATCCCTAGGCTTATTGTTTTGCAATTATGGTTTTAAACTAATCTTGTGAATCCAATAGGTATCTTTGTGTTATTTGATTATCATTTAGCTCATTTTCGTCTTCCCTATGCTTATTCTAGTCCAATTAGGGTTTTTTAACTAAACTTGTGCATCCAATAGGTATGTTTGTGTCATTGGATTAACATTTACTTACTCTATTCCAATTAGGGTTTTTAACTAATCTTGTGCATCCAATAACTTCATTTGTGTCATTGGATTAACATTTAGGTAATTTTCGTCCTCCCTAAGCTTATTCTAGTCCAATTAGGGTTTTCAACCAATCTTGACCATCCAATAAGTTCATTTGTGTCATTGGACTAACATTTAAGTCATTATCATCCTCCCTCAGCTTATTCTAGTCCAATTAGGGTTTGTAATCAATCTTGTGCATCGAAGAAGTTCATTTGTGTCATTGGAATAACATTTAGGTCATTTTCGTCTTCCTTTGGCTAATTCTAGTCCAATTAGGGTTTTTAACCAATCTTGTGCATCCAATAGGTGTGTTTGTGTAATAGGATTAACATTTATGTCATTTTCATCCTCCCTAGGCTTTTTCTAGTCCAATTTGGGGTTTTAACCGATCTTGTGCATCCAATAAGTTCATTTGTGTCATTGGATTAAATTTTAGGTCATTTTTGTCGTCCCTAGGCTTATTCTTGTCGAATTAGGGTTTTTAACCAATCTTGTGCATCCAATAGGTGAGTTTGTGTAATTGGATTAACCTTTAAGTCGTTTTCGTCCTCCCTAGGCTTTTTCTATTCCAATTAGGGTTTTTAACCAATCTTGTTCATCCAATAGGTGAGTTTGTGTAATTAGATTAACATTTAAGTAATTTTCGTCCTCCATAGGCTTATTCTAGTCCAGTTAGGGGTTTTAACCAATCTTGTGCATCCAATAAGTTCATTTGTGTCATCGGATTAAAATTTAGGTCATTTTCGTCATCCCTAGGCTTATTGTTTTCCAATTATGGTCTTAAACTAATCTTGTGCATCCAATAGGTATCTTTGTGTTATTTGATTATCATTTAGCTCATTTTCGTCTTCCCTATGCTTATTCTAGTCCAATTAGGGTTTTTTAACTAAACTTGTGCATCCAATAGGTATGTTTGTGTCATTGGATTAACATTTACTTATTCTATTCCAATTAAGGTTTTTAACTAATCTTGTGCATCCAATAACTTCATTTGTGTCATTGGATTAACATTTAGGTCATTTTCGTCCTCCCTAAGCTTATTATTGTCCAATTAGAATTTTCAATCAATCTTGTACATCCAATAAGTTCGTTTGTGTAATAGGATTAACATTTATGTCATTTTCATCCTCCCTAGGCTTACTCTAGTCCAATTATGGTTTTTAACGAAACTTGTGCATCAAATAGGTATGTTTGTGTCATTGGATTAACGATTAGGTCATTTTAATCATTCCTAGGATTATTCTAGTCCTATTAGGGTTTTTAACCAATTTTTTGCATCCAACAAGTTCATTTGCGTCATTGGATTAATTTTGTAGGCCATTTTCGTCTTCCCTACTCTTATTCTAATCCAATTAAGGTTTTTAACCAATCATGTGCATCCAATAAGTTCTTTTGTGACATTGGATTAACATTTAGGTCATTTTCATCCTCCCTAGGCTTATCCTAGTCCAACAATGATTTTTAACCAATCTCGTACATCCAATAAGTTCTTTTGTGTTATTGGATTAACATTTACGACAATTTCGTCCTCCCTAAGCTTATTCTAGCCCAATTAGGGTTTTTAACCAATCTTTGGCCACCAATAAGTTCATTTGTGTTATTCGATTAACATTCAGGTCATTTGTGTTCACCGTGGGCTAATTCTAGTCCAATTACGGTTTTTCACCAATCTTGTGCATCGAATAGGTGAGTTTGTGTCATTGGATTAACATTGAAGTCATTTTCATCCTCCATAGGCTTATTCTAGTCTAATTTGGGGTTTTAACCAATCGTGTGCATCCAATAAGTTCATTTGTGTCATTGGATTACCTTTTAGGTCATTTTTGTCAACCCTTGGCTTTTTCTTGTCGAATTAGGGTTTTTAACCAATCTTGTGCATCCAAAAGGTGAGTTTGTGTCATTGGATTAACCAATCTTGTTCTTACAATAGGTGTGTTTGTGTAATAGGATTAACATTTTGGTCATTTTCGTCCTACCTAAGCTTGTTCTAGTCAAATTAGGGTTTTTAACCAATCTTGTGCATCCAATAGGTGTGTTTGTGTAATTGGATTAACTTTTAGGTCATTTTCATCCTCCCTAGGCTTTTTCTAGTCCAATTAGGGTTTTTAACCAATCTTGTGCCTCCAATAGGTGTCTTTGTGTCATTGGATTAAGATTTAGGTCATTTTCATCCTACCTAGGCTTATTCTAGTCCAATTCGGGTTTTTAACCAATCTTTTTTATCCAATAAGTTCATTTGTGTCATTGGATTAACATTTAGGTCATTTTCGTCCTCCCTAAGCTTATTCTAGTCCTATTAGGGTTTTTAATCAATCTTGTGCATCACAGAAGTTCATTTGTGTCATTGGATGAACGTTTAGGTCATTTTCGTCCTCCTTAGGCTTATTCTTTTCCAATAAAGGTTTTTAACCAATCTTATTCTTCCAATAAGTTCATTTGTGTCATTGGATGAACGTTTAGGTCATTTTCGTCCTCCTTAGGCTTATTCTTTTCCAATAAAGGTTTTTAACCAATCTTATTCTTCCAATAAGTTCATTTGTGTCATTGGATGAACGTTTAGGTCATTTTCGTCCTCCCTAAGCTTATTCTAGTCCAATTAGGGTTTTCAACCAATCTTGTACATCCAATAAGTTCATTTTTGTCATTGGACTCACATTTAAGTCATTATCATCCTCCCTAAGCTTATTCTAGTCCAATTAGGGTTTTTAATCAATCTTGTGCATCACAGAAGTTCATTTGTGTCATTGGATTAACATTTAGGTCATTTTCGTCCTCCCTAAGCTTATTCTAGTCCAATTAGGGTTTTTAATCAATCTTGTGCATCACAGAAGTTCATTTGTGTCATTGGATTAACATTTAGGTCATTTTCGTCCTCCCTAAGCTTATTCTAGTCCAATTAGGGTTTTTAATCAATCTTGTGCATCACAGAAGTTCATTTGTGTCATTGGATTAACATTTAGGTCATTTTCGTCTTCCTTGGGCTAATTCTATTTCAATTAGGGTTTTTAACCAATCTTGTGCATCCAATATGTGTGTTTGTGTAATAGGATTAACATTTATGTCATTTTCATCCTTCCTAGGCTTTTTCTAGTCCAATTAGGGTTTTTAACCAATCTTGTGCATCCAATAGGTGAGTTTGTGTCATTGGATTAACATTTAAGTCATTTTCGTCCTCCATAGGCTTTTTCTAGTCTAATTTGGGGTTTTAACCAGTCTTGTGCATCCAATAAGTTCATTGGTGTCATTGGATTACGTTTTAGGTCTTTTTTGTCAACCCTAGGCTTATTGTTGTCGAATTAGGGTTTTTAACCAATCTTGTGCCTCCAATAGGTGAGTTTGTGTCATTGGATTAACGTTTAATTCGTTTTCGTCCTCCATAAGCTTATTCTAGTCCAATTAGGGGTTTTAACCAATCTTGTGTATCCAATAAGTTCATTTGTGTCATTGGATTAAATTTTAGGTCATTTTCGTCTTCCTTATGCTTATTCTTTTCCAATGAGGGTTTTTAACTAATCTTGTGCATCCAATAGGTATCTTTGTGTTATTTGATTATCATTTAGCTCATTTTCGGCTTCCCTAGGCTTATTCTAGTCCAATTAGGGTTTTTAACTAAACTTGTGCCTCCAATAGGTATGTTTGTGTCATTGGATTAACATTTAGGTCATTTTCATCCTCCCTAGGCTTTTTCTAGTCCAATTAGGGATTTTAACCAATCTTGTGCCTCCAATAGGTATGTTTGTGTCATTAGGTGAACATTTAGGTCATTTTCGTCCTCGCTAGGCTTATTCTTGTCCAATTAGAGTTTTTAACCAATCTTGTGCCTCCAATAGGTATGTTTGTGTCATTAGGTGAACATTTAGGTCATTTTCGTCCTCGCTAGGCTTATTCTTGTCCAATTAGGGTTTTTAACCAATCTTGTGCATCCAATAGGTGAGTTTGTGTCATTGGATTAACATTTATGTAATTTTTGTCCTCCATAGGCTTATTCTAGTCCTATTAGGGGTTTTAACCAATCTTGTGCATCCAATAAGTTCATTTGTGTCATTGGATTAAAATTTAGGTCATTTTGGTCATCCATAGACTTATTCTTTTACAATTAGGGTTTTTAACTAATCTTGTGTATCCAATAGGTATCTTTGTGTTATTTGATTATGATTTAGCTCATTTTCGTCTTCCCTAGGGTTATTCTAGTCCAATTAGGGTTTTTAACTAAACTTGTGCATCCAATAGGTATGTTTGTGTCATTGGGTTAACATTTAGGTCATTTTAATCCTCCCTAGGCTTATTCTAGTCCAATTACGGTTTTTAACTAAACTTGTGCATCCAATAGGTATGTTTCTGTCATTGGGTTAACATTTAGGTCATTTTCGTCCTCGCTAGGCTTATTCTTGTCCAATTAGAGTTTTTAACCAATCTTGTGCATCCAATAAGTGTGTTTGTGTCATTGGAATAAGATTGAGGTCATTTTCATCCTCCTTAGGCATATTCTTGTCCAATTAGGGTTGTCAACCAATCTTGTCCATCCGATAAGTTCATTTCTGTCATTGGATTAACATTTAGGTCATTTTTGTCCTTCCTAAGCTTATTCTAGTCCAATTTGGGATTTCAATCAATCTTGTACATCCAATAGCTGTCTTTGTGTCATTGGATTATCATTTAGCTCATGTTCGTCCTCCCTAGGCTTATTCTAGTCCCATTAGGGTTTTTAACCAAACTTGTGCATCCAATAGGTATGTTTGTGGCATTGGATTAACATTGAAGTCATTTTCGTCCTCCATAGGCTTATTCTAGTCTAATTTGGGGTTTTAACCAATCTTGTGCATCCAATAAGTTCATTTGTGTCATTGGATTACCTTTTAGGTCATTTTCGTCAAGCCTAGGTTTATTTTTGTCGAATTAGGGTTTTTAACCAATCTAGTGCATCCAATAGGTGATTTTGTGTATTGGATTAACATTTAAGTAATTTTTGTCCTCCATAGACTTATTCTAGTCCAATTAGGGATTTTAACCAATCTTGTGCATCCAATAAGTTTATTTGTGTCACTGGATTTAAATTTAGGTAATTTTCGTCATCCCTAGGCTTATTCTTTTCCAATTAGGGTTTTTAACTAATCTTGTGCATCCAATAGGTATCTTTGTGTTATTTGATTATCATTTAGCTCATTTTCGTCTTCCCTAAACTTATGCTAATCCAATTAGGGTTTTTTAACTAAACTTGTGCATCCAATAGGTATGTTTGTGTCATTGGATTAACATTTAGGTCATTTTCATCCTCCTTAGGCTTATTCTAGTCCAATTAGGGTTTTTAACAAATCTTGTGCATCCAATAAGTTCATCTGTGAAATTTTATTAATTTTTTAAGTTATTTTCGTCCTCGCTAGGTTTATTCTAGTGCAATTAGGGTTTTCAACAATTCTTGTGCATCCAATAGGTTCATTTTTTTTATTGGATTAACATTTAGGTCATTTTCGTCCTCCCTAGGCTTATTCAAGTCCATTTGGGTTTTTAACCAATCTTGTGCATCCAATAAGTTCATTTGTGTCATTAGATTAAGATTTAGGTCATTTTCATCCTCCTTAGGCATATTCTAGTCCAATTCGGGTTTTTAATCAATATTGTCCATCCAATAAGTTCATTTGTGTCATTGGATTAATTTTTTAGGTCATTTTCGTCCTCGCTAGGCTTATTCTTGTCCAGTTAGAGTTTTTAACCAATCTTGTGCATCCAATAATTTCATTTGTGTAATAGGATTAAAATTTATGTCATTTTCATCGTCCCTAGGCTTATTCTAGTCCAATTAAAGTTTTTAACCAATCTTGTGCATCCAATAGGCGTGTTTGTGTTATAGGATGAACTTTTAGGTCATTTTTGTCCTCCCTAAGCTTAGATTATTCTAGTCCAATTAGGGTTTTTATCCAATCTTGTGTATCCAATAAGTTCATTTGTGTCATTGGATGAACATTTACGTCATTTTCGTCCTCCCTAAGCTTAGATTATTCTAGTCCAATTAGGGTTTTTATCCAATCTTGTGTATCCAATAAGTTCATTTGTGTCATTGGATGAACATTTACGTCATTTTCGTCCTCCCTAAGCTTAGATTATTCTAGTCCAATTAGGGTTTTTATCCAATCTTGTGTATCCAATAAGTTCATTTGTGTCATTGGATGAACATTTACGTCATTTTCGTCCTCCCTAAGCTTAGATTATTCTAGTCCAATTAGGGTTTTTATCCAATCTTGTGTATCCAATAAGTTCATTTGTGTCATTGGATTAACATTTAGGTCATTTTCATCCTCCCTTGGCTTTTTCTAGTCCAGTTAGGGTTTTTAACCAAATCTTGTGCATCCAATAGGTGAGTTTGTGTCATTGGATTAACATTTATGTAATTTTTGTCCTCCATAGGCTTATTCTAGTCCTATTAGGGGTTTAAACCAATCTTGTGCATCCAATAAGTTCATTTGTGTCATTGGATTAAAATTTAGGTAATTTTCGTCATCCCTAGGCTTATTCTAGTCCAATTAGGGTTTTTAACCAATCTTGTGCATCCAATAAGTTCATTTGTGTCATTGGATTAAAATTTAGGTCATTTTCGTCATCCATAGACTTATTCTTTTACAATTAGGGTTTTTAACTAATCTTGTGTATCCAATAGGTATCTTTGTGTTATTTGATTATCATTTAGCACATTTTCGTCTTCCCTACGGTTATTCTACTCCAATTAGGGTTTTTAACTAAACTTGTGCATCCAATAGGTATGTTTCTGTCATTGGGTTAACATTTAGGTCATTTTAATCCTCCCTAGGCTTATTCTAGTCCAATTAGGGTTTTTAACCAATCTTGTGCATCCAATAGGTATGTTTCTGTCATTGGGTTAACATTTAGGTCATTTTCGTCCTCGCTAGGCTTATTCTTGTCCAATTAGAGTTTTTAACCAATCTTGTGCATCCAATAAGTGTGTTTGTGTCATTGGATTAAGATTGAGGTCATTTTCATCCACTTAGGCAAATTCTTGTCCAATTAGGGTTGTCAACCAATCTTGTCCATCCGATAAGTTCATTTGTGTCATTGGATTAACATTTAGGTCATTTTTGTCCTTCCTAAGCTTATTCTAGTCCAATTTGGGATTTCAATCAATCTTGTACATCCAATAGCTGTCTTTGTGTCATTGGATTATCATTTAGCTCATGTTCGTCCTCCCTAGGCTTATTCTAGTCCAATTAGGGTTTTTAACCAAACTTGTGCATCCAATAGGTATGTTTGTGTCATTGGATTAACATTGAAGTCATTTTCGTCCTCCATAGGCTTATTCTAGTCTAATTTGGGGTTTTAACCAATCTTGTGCATCCAATAAGTTCATTTGTGTCATTGGATTACCTTTTAGGTCATTTTCGTCAAGCCTAGGTTTATTTTTGTCGAATTAGGGTTTTTAACCAATCTAGTGCATCCAATAGGTGATTTTGTGTATTGGATGAACATTTAAGTCATTTTCGTCCTCCCTAGGCTTATTCTTGTCCAATTAGGGTTTTTAACCAATCTTGTGCATCCAATAGGTGTGTTTGTGTCATTGGATGAAAATTTAGGTAATTTTCGTCATCCCTAGGCTTATTCTTCTCCAATTAGGGTTTTTAACTAATCTTGTGCATCCAATTGGTATCTTTGTGTTATTTGATTATCATTTAGCTCATTTTCGTCTTCCCTAAACTTATGCTAATCCAATTAGGGTTTTTTAACTAAACTTGTGCATCCAATAGGTATGTTTGTGTCATTGGATTAACATTTAGGTCATTTTCATCCTCCTTAGGCTTATTCTAGTCCAATTAGGGTTTTTAACCAATCTTGGGCGTCCAATAAGTTCATCTGTGTAATAGGATTAAAATTTATGTCATTTTCATCGTCCCTAGGCTTATTCTAGTCCAATTAAGGTTTTTAACCAAACTTGTGCATCCAATAGGTATGTTTGTGTCATTGGATTAACATTTAGGTCATTTTCGTCCTCCCTAGGCTTATTCTAGTCCAATTAAGGTTTTTAACCAAACTTGTGCATCCAATAGGTATGTTTGTGTCATTGGATTAACATTTAGGTCATTTTCGTCCTCCCTAGGCTTATTCTAGTCCAATTAAGGTTTTTAACCAAACTTGTGCATCCAATAGGTATGTTTGTGTCATTGGATTAACATTTAGGTCATTTTCGTCCTCCCTAGGCTTATTCTAGTCCAATTAAGGTTTTTAACCAAACTTGTGCATCCAATAGGTATGTTTGTGTCATTGGATTAACATTTAGGTCATTTTCGTCCTCCCTAGGCTTATTCTAGTCCAATTAAGGTTTTTAACCAAACTTGTGCATCCAATAGGTATGTTTGTGTCATTGGATTAACATTTAGGTCATTTTCGTCCTCCCTAGGCTTATTCTAGTCCAATTAAGGTTTTTAACCAAACTTGTGCATCCAATAGGTATGTTTGTGTCATTGGATTAACATATAGGTCATTTTCATCCTTCCTAGGATTATTCTAGTCCAATTAGGGTTTTTATCCAATCTTGTGTATCCAATAAGTTCATCTGTGTCATTGGATTAACATTTAGGTCATTTTCATCCTCCCTAGGCTTATCCTAGTCCAACAAGGGTTTTTAACCAATCTCGTACATCCAATAAGTTCTTTTGTGTCATTGGATTAACATTTAGGTCATTTTCGTCCTCCCTAAGCTTATTCTAGTCCAATTAGGGTTTTTAACCAATCTTTGGCCACCAATAAGTTCATTTGTGTCATTCGATTAACATTTAGGTCATTTCTGTTCTCCGTGGGCTAATTCTAGTCCAATTAGGGTTTTTAACCAATCTTGTGCATCGAATAGGTGTGTTTGTGTAATAGGATTAACATTTACATCATTTTCATCCTCACTTGGCTTTTTCTAGTCCAATTAAAGTTTTTAACCAATCTTGTGCATCCAATAGGTGATTTTGTGTCATTGGATTAACATTGAAGTCATTTTCGTCCTCCATAGGCTTATTCTAGTCTAATTTGGGGTTTTAACCAATCTTGTGCATCCAATAGGTGATTTTGTGTCATTGGATTAACATTGAAGTCATTTTCGTCCTCCATAGGCTTATTCTAGTCTAATTTGGGGTTTTAACCAATCTTGTGCATCCAATAAGTTCATTTGTGTCATTCGATTATCTTTTAGGTCAGTTTTGTCAATCCTAGGCTTATTCTTGTCGAATTAGGGTTTATAACCAATCTTGTGTTGATTATTATGACCTCGAAATAATTAGAATATATCATTCTTTAATCAAATTAAAGCAATATAGAAAATTGAATACGTCTACACTACTAGAAAAAACGCTTTTAGAGACCGATTTTTCGGTCACTAAATGAAGAAAATCGGTCACTAAATTCAATAGCGACCGATTTAGTGACCAATTTAAATCAGTTGGTAAACTGCTAGTCGCTAGCTGTTGCGACCAAATCAGCGACCGAATTTAGTGACCGATTTAGAGACCGAATTTAGTGACCAATTTAGTGACCGAATTTAGTGACCGATTTAGTGACCGAATTTTGTGACCGATTTTGTGACTGGTTTTTGAGACTGAATTAGTGACTAAAGTTTGAGAACATAAATTGTTATTTTATTAAATATTTGGTCACCAGCTCTATTTCTAAATGTTATTGTTTTTTTTTTTAATTCATTACTTTAATGTCCAAAATAACAATAAAAATAATTTTTTATTTTGATTTCAATATCTAAAAAGTTCATACACCAAAATCAATCATTTAAAAGCATTAATCATATCATTGTATATAAAAGATATATTACATTTAAGTAATATTTCTAAGTACTCAATAATACAGATAAAATTTAAGTTTAAACAAGAAATATATCTACAAAACATATATATCTATCACATGATAATATTCCTACAAGACATATATCTTTCACATTCCCAAAAAGTTCACTTGTCATGAGTTCTTCAACATTTGTTCCAATCTCTTCTCCACGGCCACGACCTAACATGCCAAGATCCTAAACCCCTGCAATCTTTGATGCAAAACTAACACACTTGTGGGAAGAAAGTGATATTCCAACAAATATGTAAGAACCAATAGAGTGCCCAACCTGGTAAGAAAACTCTAAATTAGTTATCAAAACGTCATTTCAGTAAATGATATTGAACTTTTCTAAATGCAGAACAATTTTTGGATAAAACAAGTTTTACGTAAAATAATTTAATTAAACCCTCTTGCAAAATAGTTATTGTTTTCCCAATCCAATAGATATGTATGTTGTAAGAACACAGATGACAACTGCTTGCAAATAGTTTAGCTACAAACCAGATTCATAGAAAGGAAGCCATTTACCTTTTTGAAGTCAGTCAAGGTCATATAGAGGACATTTCGCATGGTATGGTACTGTTAAGTTATTGAAGTTAGACAAAATCAATACAAGAAAAGATAAAAATGTAACCTTACTGTAAATAATATATGAATCAGTATCATAAAACATATATATTTTATTAGTATTCCAGTATAACTATATAAGAAAAGGGATCCATAATCAGAAATGGGAAAACCACTAATTTACATGTTTAATGTGACCTAACATCAAAGCCCTTCTTTCAACAGTAAAACTAACTTGTGACAAGTGAGAGCATGCAGCCTCAACTGCATTGGCAGACCATGACTTCCCAAGGGATTTTCTGACAATAAACCTCAAAGTCATGACTGGTAAATCAGGTTGCAGACATTCACACTTTGAGAGACAAGATAGGTAGAAAAGGTTTTGTTGAATATGATTTCGCAAGGTTGTTCTAATGACATGGAACATTCATCGTTGAGTAGGGAAAAAAAAGATAAACATACACCTCAAAATTACAAAGATAAACACAGTAAAAACCATAGGGAAACAAAATACTGTTTTAATCAAGAATCAAATTAGGGTTTAATTCAAAGAGAAACAAAAGAGGGTAGTATCTTGCAGTAAGAAGATAGGGTTATCTGGAGCAAAGAGCAAGGGGCAACCTATCTTACTAATAATAAGAAACGGGTTGAGATAGGCGACATGTAGCTTGCTTCCAAGCCGACCCGGCCGCGAGGAAACAAGAGATCTTTGACGGTGCTGACTTTCTCGAGTGATGGAAGAAGGCGCCCAAAAGTGACAAGCAGTCGCGGTCGAAGCTTGGCTCTAGGCGATAGGCTAGCAGTAATCTTGGTTATAGTGAGTTAGAACGATTTGGAGAATAAAGATTTGGGGGAGAGTTTAGAGAGAGCGCGAGACATGGGAGAAAGAAGGAGACTAAGAAAATGAAAGGAATAAGTGAGATTTCATTAAAAAAAACCATATAAAACCCTATTTTTAAAAGAAACAAAAAATTGGATTGGTCTCTAAAATCGGTCGCTAATAAATTAGTCTCTAAATCGGTCGTTAATAAATTAGTCGCTAAATCGGTCACTAATATATTAGTCTCTAAATCGGTCTCTAAAATATATTTTTGACAACAAGTACAATTTCATTAAAAGACCATACAAAATCCTATTTTTAAAATAAATAAAAAGAAAAGAAGAAGGAGAACGGTAGTATCCTTTGAGTTGTTTATGGTAGTGTGAAATATGTTTTGGTATTATCATATTTTTATATTTAATATTATCATATTTTTAAGCATACGTTTTGGTGTATTTTAAAATAATTTTTTTTTATGATATGTATTTGTTTTTAAATAAAAAATATTTAATTTCTAAATTGGTCGTTAAATTTATTTTTTTTAGATATAGAGATTCAGAAAAATCTAGTTTTAAAAGAAGAAAAAAGATTTTGATTGATCTCTAAATCGGTCGCTAATAAATTGGTTTCTGAATCGGTCGCTAAAATATATTTGTGACTACTTTAGAGACACATTTAGTTTTAGTTAACTATTATAAATATTTTGTCTACAAAAATTATTTCACATTTTTCTTTTTTTATTAATAAAGAAAATTATTTCACTATGAATAATATTTTGTTTTAAGATTTAAAATTTCAGTCTCTACTTTGGTCGCTAGTGTGAAAGATAAATTTTCTATTAGTAATATTTAGCGACTGAATTTTTTGTCACTAAAATTCAGTTGCGATTTCAGTCACTAATTTCATTAGCGACCGATTTAGTGACGAAAAAATATTTAGTTTCTAAATTCAAAATTATGGTCTCTATTTCGGTCGCTGGTGTGACTGAAAATATTCGGTCTCTAAATCGGTCAGTATAGGCGAAAATTCTAGTAGTGCTACCATACAATTAGGATCGAAAATACAATCATACGATGCAAGATTTATTCAGATTCATACACACAGCGGAATTATAAAGCGGGATACAAGATTAACAATTAAAAGTAAAAGGATAAGGGATAGAATGCACCAAGGTTTATCCTGGTTCAGTTATCAACGAGACAACCTACATCCAGTCCTGACAATCCAACTGGATTTCAGCTTTTTCTCCAATAGAAAGAATTGTGACTTGTTTATAGATTGTCCAGTT
>NC_021164.2:22356425-22356922 GCF_000331145.2 Cicer arietinum | reverse complement strand
GCAATCGATTTGCCAATCGATTACCCTAGAAATTGGATCTTCACTGTGACTTGTCCAATCGATTTCCCAATCGATTTATTTCAATCAGTTTTACTTTGTGATGTGTATAATCGATTTGCCAATCGATTAGCCTGTAAAACAGGTTGCCACTGACTTGTGCAATTTTCATTTCTAATTATGTCAGTCGATTGACTAATCGATTATACAACCACAAACAGTTAGATTCCTTACAACCCTTTTTATGAAATCGATATCCCAATCGATTTACTCAGTGGATATTCAACTTTTGTTGATTTCTTGAGTTCCACGCAATTTGTCTCAAGTGTGTAGGGTTGAGTTGTTGTTCCTGAAATCTTGCTCAATTAAGATGTTAGATTTATCATATGATGTACGAACATTGTATGTTTGTTAATTATGTCAAAATTAGGATTCAAAGGACTAAAGTCCAACAATCTCCCCCTTTTTGCATAAGTGACAATCATACAATTTTAACTTGA
>NC_021164.2:22353794-22355971 GCF_000331145.2 Cicer arietinum | reverse complement strand
TAATTAACCTCACAGGTGTCTCCTCAACGTGAGTCGCAGGGTGATCTAGGGGAGTTGGGTTAGGTTCCTTAGTTGCTTGACGACCGATGTCTGCGATGTCTTCAAATGACAGCTTGATGCCTAAGTGTGCTTGAATAACATCCACATCCTTAACAACCGAATTTAGGGATGCCTGGAGAGTTGTCAAATTTGCTTCCATTCTGGACTGTGATTCTAGCATCTTGGCATTGTGTGCCATCTGAGCTTCTATGAATTCCATTAGCTTGGCGACAAACTCAGGAGGGGCTGTTTCAGTAGCTGGTTGAGGCTGAGGTTGAGGTTGTGCTGGTTCAACAGTAGGCTGAGGTCTTATCCAAATACCATGTAACCTTTTCAATTGCATCAGGTTTGCAATTGATTCTCCAAAAATTAGAGTGGTCTTTGCAGATTCTTCATTAACAAACGATACCTTGAAATGTTTCAGAATCTTGGTAATCAGCTGTGGATAAGGCAGCATAAGCTTACTCTGAGAAGCTTCCAGCATGTGCCTTAGCACAATCTATGCCCAGCTCATCCTGAGCTCCTTTGATAAACCCCATAACAGTAGTATATCCAACTTTTGAACTACTGCATGGTTACCTGAACGTGGTACAAGCATCCGAGTCAACGTGTACATCAGCATTCGATGTTGGACCTTCCTTTGACCGATAGGTAGTGAAATGGTTTCAACAAAACCATCAATCATCAGGTCCTTAACTGCAGTGTGCCTGTCAACCGATTCTTCCCATCCTTCGTCAGCCGTATCAGCTTCAGAACTGCCGTCGATAGATTTTCTGTGAAATGGCAATCCATCAAGTCCTTGACAGCAGTATGCCTGTCAACCGATTCTTCCCATCCTTCGTCAGCCGTATCAGCTTCAGAACTGCCGTCGATAGATTTTCCGTGAAATGGCAATCCTGATAAAGTAGAAAAATGATCAAAGGACATAGCAATCCTTTTCCCTTTAACTTGAGCCTTAAAACCTTCTTCAGTCAGCTTGAACGTTGAATAAAATTCCCTTATCAAACGTGGATAACTATCAAGAGTAGAAGATATAAAGCTTTCAAGACCATGAAATCTCAGATGGTTCTGAAACGTAAAACCGTCTGCATCAAAGTAGGAAAAATCCAGAGTTCGACCCTCATGGATTTTTCTCTTCAGAAAATCTGATGGTATGGAAGGTTCTGCATCTTTTTCCTTGGATACAGGAGCTTTCTTGGGAGGGGGTGAAGAAACTGGTTTCTTCTTCCTCTTTTGTGAGATTTCCTTCATGGCGTCAGCCATGAGTTTTTCCGTTGGGGGTTCCTTTCTCTTTTTAGGTTTCTCTTGAATAGCAGCAGGTGCCTTGCCTTTGTCTTTGGCAAGAATCTTATGTGTGGGAATGGGTACTCTTTTGGTTAAAGTGGGTGGTGGTGAAGGGGTTTCACTGGTTGAAGATGATGAAGGTGAAGGAGTGCGTGCCTGGGTTTGTTTAACTCGTGCTATAATCGTAGATTGAAGTAGATTGAATGTAGACAGTAACAAATAACAATTGCAGCAGCAGAGAGATGAAGCACACAAAGAAAATTAATGAAATCTGGAGAACTGAAGTGCAAAAATCGATTAATAACTGTTCCTATTTAAACCCTTAACCGTTTAAATCGATTCCCAAATCGATTAGGTTACCGTTACTGGTAATGTCAATCGATTTAGTAATTATTACATACAACGGCTAGTCACAACGGTCATATTGTAAATCGATTCCCAAGTCGATTTCCAGTTTTACTTAATCGATGTCCAAATCGAATATTTTAACGTTGAAAGCTGAACTAGTCGATTTAGAATTGTCCTATGAAAGAATCAAAGATCATACCTCACTAGGATTAATGATCCCTAGTTTCATCCTTATATGCATAAAACTTTCCCTTGGTAAAGCTTTTGTGAAGATGTCAGCTAGCTGTTCGGCTGTGTTAACATATTCAAGCTTAATGATTCCATTTTGAAAGTGATCCCTTATAAAATGATTTCTTACTTCAATGTGCTTTGTCCTGGAGTGCATTACTGGATTCTTGGTTATACTTATTGCACTTGTGTTATCACACATGATAGGTAATGTTCCCAAGTCAACACCAAAGTCCAATAAGTGTTGTTTCATCCAAAGTATCTGAGCACAACAGCTC
>NC_021164.2:22332799-22350053 GCF_000331145.2 Cicer arietinum | reverse complement strand
GAAATTTCTTAAATTTCTTGACAAGCAAACCAATCTCAGGCTCTTCATCAGTCTCACTGTTTGATTCATCTAAGCAACTTTCTTGTTTAGTTTTTGATTGATGCGTTTGGGCTTTGAAAGACAATCCTTTCTTTTTCCTGCTTTCTTGTTCTGACTCATCTAGTCGACGCAACTCCATTTCGTGCTCCCTGAGCTTTCCAAATAGTGTTGCAGTGGTCATTTTTGCCAGATCTTTCGATTCAGGAATAGCAGTTATTTTGGGCTGCCATTCTCTGGTTAGACACCTCATGATCTTTCCGATCTGCTGTTCATTCTCCACCTGTATTCCCAGGGCATGAAGGTTGTTTATAACGTGTGTAAACCTCGTCTGTAGATCACTTATAGATTCATCTTTCTTCATGCTGAACAATTCGTATTCGTGCATAAGTGTATTTACGCGATCTCTTTTCACGTATGTGGTGCCTTCATGTGTTTCTTGAAGAATGTCCCACATTTCCTTTGCTGATTTACAGTTTGATACCCTAAAGAATTCTTCTGCACACAAAGCAGATGTTATAATGTTCTTAGCTTTAGCATTATAACCTACCTTCTTTTTATCGTCCTCAGACCATTCGGCTCTGGGCTTGGGGATCATCAAGTCATTTGTTCCAGCGATCTTGGGGATATATGGTCCATTTTCAACAGCGTCAAGAATGTCGATTCCACTGGCTTCTAGAAATATCAGAATCCTGTGTTTCCAGTACATATATGCTGTGCCATTGAATGATGGGGGTCTAGCGAGTGAAGCTCCTTCTCCGAGAAAATCAGTTGAGGCCATATTCCTTTTATGAGTTTTACCTCTCGAAAAGTCAGGCTCTGAGGCCAATTGTTGATTATTATGACCTCGAAATAATCAGAATATATCAGTCTTTAACGAATTAAAGCAATATAGAAAATCGAATACGTCTAGCATACAATTAAGATCGAACATACAATCATACGATGCAAGATTTATTCAGATTCATACACACAGCGGAATTATAATGCGGCATACAAGATTAACAATTAAAAGTAAAAGGATAAGGGATATAATGCACCAAGGTTTATCCTGGTTCAGTTGTCAACGACAACCTACATCCAGTCCTGACAATCCAACTCGATTTCAGCTTTTTCTCCAATAGAAAGAATTCTGACTTGTTTACAGATTGTCCAGTTTCCTCGAAACCTATCTATCTAACACAATCTCTTTCCTATTGCTTAACCCCTTGATCCTTGCAGTCACTCGGCAGACTCACACAAAATCAAGTCAACCTCCTTCTTGATGAGACCTCTCACCCAAGAAGATCGCCACCAGTTTCTAGCTGGATTTTTCGCAGTCGTTTCTTTACAAAGAATTTATTACAAGCAAAATAAAAGAAGTACAAAAAGTGTCTTCAATCTTGATCAATGTATCTCTCACTAATCTGGTTATTCAATGATTGTTTATGAGAACATTGTCTTTTCTCTCAAGAATACTTTTTCAGCTCTCTCGATGATTATGGATAATCTTTTTGGCTTTGATCTGAAAAAGCAATATCAAAATGTTAACAATATGTTCTTTAGTGATCTGAAGTATATTCAAGATGTTTTTCAAGTGTTTACATATGTTTATGAGAGAATGATTGAAAACAGTTTATATAGTTTCTGAAAAACAACTAATAAATCGATTTACCAATCGATTCATTAAAGTTATAAAACAAGTCTAATTGATTTGCCAATCGATTATCGCGAGTCTTGTTTTTCTTGAATCTTGAAACTACATAAACCAATTAATTTGCCAATCGATTCTTTTAAAAAACTCTTTCAGTAAATTATGTTCAGACTTATATGAATCGATTGCATAATCGATGTCAGGTGTTTTGTTTCAATAAAAATCACACCAATCGATTACTTAATCGATTTACTAAGTCTCATAATCGATTTACAAATACACAAAATCGATTTGGCCACAAGCTTAAAGTTCACTGTGATTTCAAAAAGTTTCTTTCGATCGATTTGCCAATCGATTGTGTTTAAGACAGTGACTTATCTATTTTCATGTTAATCGAATTGCCAATCGATGTGGTAGTATTTGCCTGAAAAGTTCATACCAGATGTTTAGTTCAATCGATTTCCCAATCGATTAAAACCAAACTTAACATGATTGAAATTTTCACAATAGATTGTCCAATCGATTGCGTTTCTCACAGGTCAAGTTATTTTTCAAGTATTATCTAAGCAATCGATTTGCCAATCAATTACCCTAGAAATTGGATCTTCCATGTGACTTGTCCAATCGATTTCCCAATCGATTTATTTCAATCAGTTTTACTTTGTGATGTGTATAATCGATTTGCCAATCGATTAGCCTGTATAATCGATTTTCATCCTACCTATGCTTATTCTAGTCCAATTCGGGTTTTTAACCAATCTTGTCCATCCAATAAGTTCATTTGTGTCATTGGATTAACATTTAGGTCATTTTCGTCCTCCCTAAGCTTATTCTAGTCCAATTAGGGTTTTCAACCAATCTTGTACATCCAATAAGTTCATTTGTATCATTGGACTAACATTTAAGTCATTACCATCCTCTCTAAGCTTATTCTAGTCCAATTAGGGTTTTTAATCAATCTTGTGCATCGAAGAAGTTCATTTGTGTCATTGGATTAACATTTAGATCATTTTCATCTTCCTTGGGCTAATTCTAGTCCAATTAAGGTTTTTAACCAATCTTGTGCATCCAATAGATGTGTTTGTGTAATATGATTAACATTTATGTCATTTTCATCCTCCCTAGGCTTTTTCTAGTCCAATTAGGGTTTTTAACCAATCTTGTGCATCCAATAAGTTCTTTTGTGTCATTGGACTAAAATTTAGGTCATTTTCGTCATCCCTAGGCTTATTCTTTTCCAATTAGGGTTTTTAACTAATCTTGTGCATCCAATAGGTGTCTTTGTGTTATTTGATTATCATTTAGATCATTTTCGTCTTCCCTATGCTAATTCTAGTCCAATTAGCGTTTTTTAACTAAACTTGTGCATCCAATAGGTATGTTTGTGTCATTGGATTAACATTTACTTATTCTATTCCAATTAGGGTTTTTAACAAATCTTGTGCATCCAATAAGTTCATTTGTGTCATTTGATTAACATTTAGGTCATTTTCGTCCTCCCTAAGCTTATTCTAGTCCAATTAGGGTTTTCAATCAATCTTGTACATCCAATAAGTTCGTTTGTGTAATAGGATTAAAATTTATGTCATTTTCATCCTCCCTAGGCTTATTCTAGTCCAATTAAGGTTTTTATCCAAACTTGTGCATCAAATAGGTATGTTTGTGTCATTGGATTAACATTTAGGTCATTTTCATCCTTCCTAGGATTATTCTAGTCCAATTAGGGTTTTTAACCAATTTTGTGCATCCAATAAGTTCATTTGCGTCATTGGATTAATTGTTTAGGCCATTTTCGTCTTCCCTAGTCTTATTCTAGTCCAATTAAGGTTTTTAACCAATAATGTGCATCCAATAAGTTCGTTTGTGTCATTGGATTAACATTTAGGTCATTTTCATCCTCCCTAGGCTTATCCTAGTCCAACAAAGGTTTTTAACAAATCTCGTACATCCAATAAGTTCTTTTGTGTCATTGGATTAACATTTAGGACATTTTCGTCCTCCCTAAGCTTATTCTAGTCCAATTAGGGTTTTTAACTAATCTTTGGCCACCAATAAGTTCATTTGTGTTATTCGATTAACATTTAGGTTAGTTGTGTCCTCCGTGGGGTAATTCTAGTCCAATTAGGGTTTTTAACCAATCTTGTGCATCGAATAGGTGTGTTTGTGTAATAGGACTAACATTTACATCATTTTCATCATCCCTAGCCTTTTTCTAGTCCAATTAGGGTTTTTAACCACTCTTGTGCATCCAATAGGTGAGTTTGGGTCATTGGATTAACATTGAAGTCATTTTCGTACTCCATAGGCTTATTCTAGTCTAATATGGGGTTTTAACCAATCTTGTGCATCCAATAAGTTCATTTGTGTCATTGGATTAACCTTTAAGGCTTATTCAAGTCCAATTAGGGTTTTCAACCAATCTTGTACATCCAATAAGTTCATTTGTGTCATTGGATGAACATTTAGGTAATTTTCGTCCTCCCTAGGCTTAGTCTAGTCCGATTAGGGTTTTTAACCAATCTTCTCCATCCAATAAGTTCATTTGTGTCATTGGATGAACATTTAGGTAATTTTCGTCCTCCCTAGGCTTAGTCTAGTCCGATTAGGGTTTTTAACCAATCTTCTCCATCCAATAAGTTCATTTGTGTCATTGGATGAACATTTAGGTAATTTTCGTCCTCCCTAGGCTTAGTCTAGTCCGATTAGGGTTTTTAACCAATCTTCTCCATCCAATAAGTTCATTTGTGTCATTGGATGAACATTTAGGTAATTTTCGTCCTCCCTAGGCTTAGTCTAGTCCGATTAGGGTTTTTAACCAATCTTCTCCATCCAATAAGTTCATTTGTGTCATTGGATGAACATTTAGGTAATTTTCGTCCTCCCTAGGCTTAGTCTAGTCCGATTAGGGTTTTTAACCAATCTTCTCCATCCAATAAGTTCATTTGTGTCATTGGATGAACATTTAGGTAATTTTCGTCCTCCCTAGGCTTAGTCTAGTCCGATTAGGGTTTTTAACCAATCTTCTCCATCCAATAAGTTCATTTGTGTCATTGGATGAACATTTAGGTAATTTTCGTCCTCCCTAGGCTTAGTCTAGTCCGATTAGGGTTTTTAACCAATCTTCTCCATCCAATAAGTTCATTTGTGTCATTGGATGAACATTTAGGTAATTTTCGTCCTCCCTAGGCTTAGTCTAGTCCGATTAGGGTTTTTAACCAATCTTCTCCATCCAATAAGTTCATTTGTGTCATTGGATGAACATTTAGGTAATTTTCGTCCTCCCTAGGCTTAGTCTAGTCCGATTAGGGTTTTTAACCAATCTTCTCCATCCAATAAGTTCATTTGTGTCATTGGATGAACATTTAGGTAATTTTCGTCCTCCCTAGGCTTAGTCTAGTCCGATTAGGGTTTTTAACCAATCTTCTCCATCCAATAAGTTCATTTGTGTCATTGGATGAACATTTAGGTAATTTTCGTCCTCCCTAGGCTTAGTCTAGTCCGATTAGGGTTTTTAACCAATCTTCTCCATCCAATAAGTTCATTTGTGTCATTGGATGAACATTTAGGTAATTTTCGTCCTCCCTAGGCTTAGTCTAGTCCGATTAGGGTTTTTAACCAATCTTCTCCATCCAATAAGTTCATTTGTGTCATTGGATGAACATTTAGGTAATTTTCGTCCTCCCTAGGCTTAGTCTAGTCCGATTAGGGTTTTTAACCAATCTTCTCCATCCAATAAGTTCATTTGTGTCATTGGATGAACATTTAGGTAATTTTCGTCCTCCCTAGGCTTAGTCTAGTCCGATTAGGGTTTTTAACCAATCTTCTCCATCCAATAAGTTCATTTGTGTCATTGGATGAACATTTAGGTAATTTTCGTCCTCCCTAGGCTTAGTCTAGTCCGATTAGGGTTTTTAACCAATCTTCTCCATCCAATAAGTTCATTTGTGTCATTGGATGAACATTTAGGTAATTTTCGTCCTCCCTAGGCTTAGTCTAGTCCGATTAGGGTTTTTAACCAATCTTCTCCATCCAATAAGTTCATTTGTGTCATTGGATGAACATTTAGGTAATTTTCGTCCTCCCTAGGCTTAGTCTAGTCCGATTAGGGTTTTTAACCAATCTTCTCCATCCAATAAGTTCATTTGTGTCATTGGATGAACATTTAGGTAATTTTCGTCCTCCCTAGGCTTAGTCTAGTCCGATTAGGGTTTTTAACCAATCTTCTCCATCCAATAAGTTCATTTGTGTCATTGGATGAACATTTAGGTAATTTTCGTCCTCCCTAGGCTTAGTCTAGTCCGATTAGGGTTTTTAACCAATCTTCTCCATCCAATAAGTTCATTTGTGTCATTGGATGAACATTTAGGTAATTTTCGTCCTCCCTAGGCTTAGTCTAGTCCGATTAGGGTTTTTAACCAATCTTGTGCATCGAAGAAGTTCATTTGTGTCATTGGATTAACATTTAGGTCATTTTCAACTTCCTTGGGCTAATTCTAGTCCAATTAAGGTTTTTAACCAATCTTGTGCATCCAATAGATGTGTTTGTGTAATATGATTAACATTTATGTCATTTTCATCCTCCATAGGCTTTTTCTAGTCCAATTAGGGTTTTTAACCAATCTTGTGCATCCAATAGGTATGTTTGTGTAATTGGATTAACATTTAGGTCATTTTCGTCCTCCCTAGGCTTATTCTAGTCCAATTAGGGTTTTTAACCAATCTTGTGGATCCAATAAGTTCATTTGTGTCATTTGATTAATTTGTTAGGTCATTTTCGTCCTCGCTAGGCTTATTCTTGTCCAATTAGAGTTTTTAGCCAATCTTGTGCATCCAATAAGTGTGTTTGTGTCATTGGATTAAGATGGACGTCATTTTCATCCTCCTTAGGCATATTCTAGTTCAATTCGGGTTTTTAACAAATATTGTCCATCCAATAAGTTCATTTGTGTCATTGGATTAGCATTTAGGTCATTTTTGTCCTCCCTAAGATTATTCTAGTCCAATTAGGATTTTCAATCAATCTTGTACATACAATAGCTGTCTTTGTGTCATTGGATTATCATTTAGCTCATAATCGTCCTCCCTAGGCTTATTCTAGTCCAATTAGGGTTTTTAACCAAACTTGTGCATCCAATAGGTATGTTTGTGTCATTGGATTCACATTTAGGTCATTTTCATCCTCCGTAGGATTATTCTAGTCCAATTAGGGTTTTTAACCAAACTTGTGCATCCAATAGGTATGTTTGTGTCATTGGATTCACATTTAGGTCATTTTCATCCTCCGTAGGATTATTCTAGTCCAATTAGGGTTTTTAACCAAACTTGTGCATCCAATAGGTATGTTTGTGTCATTGGATTCACATTTAGGTCATTTTCATCCTCCGTAGGATTATTCTAGTCCAATTAGGGTTTTTAACCAAACTTGTGCATCCAATAGGTATGTTTGTGTCATTGGATTCACATTTAGGTCATTTTCATCCTCCGTAGGATTATTCTAGTCCAATTAGGGTTTTTAACCAAACTTGTGCATCCAATAGGTATGTTTGTGTCATTGGATTCACATTTAGGTCATTTTCATCCTCCGTAGGATTATTCTAGTCCAATTAGGGTTTTTAATCAATCTTGTGCATCGAAGAAGTTCATTGGTGTCATTGGATTAACATTTAGGTCATTTTCATCTTCCTTGGGCTAATTCTAGTCCAATTAAGGTTTTTAACCAATCTTGTGCATCTACTTCTCGGGCAAATTCTAGTCCAATTAGGGGTTTTAACCAATCTTGTGCTTCCAATAGGTGTGTTTGTGTCATTGGATGAACATTTAGGTAATTTTCGTCCTCCATAGGCTTATTCTAGTCTAATTTGGGGTTTTAACCAATCTTGTGCTTCCAATAGGTGTGTTTGTGTCATTGGATGAACATTTAGGTAATTTTCGTCCTCCATAGGCTTATTCTAGTCTAATTTGGGGTTTTAACCAATCTTGTGCTTCCAATAGGTGTGTTTGTGTCATTGGATGAACATTTAGGTAATTTTCGTCCTCCATAGGCTTATTCTAGTCTAATTTGGGGTTTTAACCAATCTTGTGCTTCCAATAGGTGTGTTTGTGTCATTGGATGAACATTTAGGTAATTTTCGTCCTCCATAGGCTTATTCTAGTCTAATTTGGGGTTTTAACCAATCTTGTGCTTCCAATAGGTGTGTTTGTGTCATTGGATGAACATTTAGGTAATTTTCGTCCTCCATAGGCTTATTCTAGTCTAATTTGGGGTTTTAACCAATCTTGTGCTTCCAATAGGTGTGTTTGTGTCATTGGATGAACATTTAGGTAATTTTCGTCCTCCATAGGCTTATTCTAGTCTAATTTGGGGTTTTAACCAATCTTGTGCTTCCAATAGGTGTGTTTGTGTCATTGGATGAACATTTAGGTAATTTTCGTCCTCCATAGGCTTATTCTAGTCTAATTTGGGGTTTTAACCAATCTTGTGCTTCCAATAGGTGTGTTTGTGTCATTGGATGAACATTTAGGTAATTTTCGTCCTCCATAGGCTTATTCTAGTCTAATTTGGGGTTTTAACCAATCTTGTGCTTCCAATAGGTGTGTTTGTGTCATTGGATGAACATTTAGGTAATTTTCGTCCTCCATAGGCTTATTCTAGTCTAATTTGGGGTTTTAACCAATCTTGTGCTTCCAATAGGTGTGTTTGTGTCATTGGATGAACATTTAGGTAATTTTCGTCCTCCATAGGCTTATTCTAGTCTAATTTGGGGTTTTAACCAATCTTGTGCTTCCAATAGGTGTGTTTGTGTCATTGGATGAACATTTAGGTAATTTTCGTCCTCCATAGGCTTATTCTAGTCTAATTTGGGGTTTTAACCAATCTTGTGCTTCCAATAGGTGTGTTTGTGTCATTGGATGAACATTTAGGTAATTTTCGTCCTCCATAGGCTTATTCTAGTCTAATTTGGGGTTTTAACCAATCTTGTGCTTCCAATAGGTGTGTTTGTGTCATTGGATGAACATTTAGGTAATTTTCGTCCTCCATAGGCTTATTCTAGTCCAATTAGGGTTTTTAACCAATCTTGTGCATCCAAAAGGTGAGTTTGTGTCATTGGATTAACCTTTAGGCCATTTGCGTCCTTCTCGGGCAAATTCTAGTCCAATTCGGGTTTTTAACCAATCTTGTTCATACAATAGGTGTGTTTGTGTTATAGGATTAACATTTTGGTCATTTTCGTCCTACCTAAGCTTGTTCTAGTCCAATTAGGGTTTTTAACCAATCTTGTCCATCCAATAAGTTCATTTGTGTCATTGGATGAACATTTAGGTCATTTTCGTCCTCCCTCTGCTTATTCTTGTCCAATTAGGGTTTTCAACCAATCTTGTACATCCAATAAGTTCATTTGTGTCATTGGATGAACATTTAGGTCATTTTCGTCCTCCCTCTGCTTATTCTTGTCCAATTAGGGTTTTCAACCAATCTTGTACATCCAATAAGTTCATTTGTGTCATTGGATGAACATTTAGGTCATTTTCGTCCTCCCTCTGCTTATTCTTGTCCAATTAGGGTTTTCAACCAATCTTGTACATCCAATAAGTTCATTTGTGTCATTGGATGAACATTTAGGTCATTTTCGTCCTCCCTCTGCTTATTCTTGTCCAATTAGGGTTTTCAACCAATCTTGTACATCCAATAAGTTCATTTGTGTCATTGGATTAAAATTCTAGTCCAATTAGGGTTTTTATCAAATCTTGTGCATCCAATTGGTGAGTTTGTGTCATTGGATTAACATTTATGTAATTTTCGTCCTCCATAGGCTTATTCTAGTTCTTTTAGGGGTTATATCAATCTTGTGCATCCAATAAGTTCATTTGTGTCATTGGATTAAAATTTAGGTATTTTCGTCATCCATAGGCTTATTCTATTCCAATTAGGGTTTTTAACTAATCTTGTGCATCCAATAGGTATCTTTGTGTTATTTGATTATCATTTAGCTCATTTTCGTCTTCCCTAGGCTTATTCTAATCCAATTAGGGTTTTTAACTAAACTTGTGCATCCAATAGGTATGTTTGTATCATTGGATTAACATTTAGGTCATTTTCATCCTCCCTAGGCTTATTCTAGTCCAATTAGGGTTTTTAACCAATCTTGTGGATCCAATAAGTTCATTTGTGTCATTTGATTAATTTGTTAGGTCATTTTCGTCCTCGCTAGGCTTATTCTTGTCCAATTATAGTTTTTAGCCAATCTTGTGCATCCAATAAGTGTGTTTGTGTCATTGGATTAAGATGGAGGTCATTTTCATCCTCCTTAGGCATATTCTAGTTCAATTCGGGTTTTTAACCAATCTTGTCCATCCAATAAGTTCATTTGTGTCATTGGATTAACATTTAGGTCATTTTTGTCCTCCCTAAGCTTATTCTAGTCCAATTAGGATTTTCAATCAATCTTGTACATACAATAGCTGTCTTTGTGTCATTGGATTATCATTTAGCTCATGTTCGTCCTCCCTAGGCTTATTCTAGTCCAATTAGGGTTTTTAACCAAACTTGTGCATCCAATAGGTATGTTTGTGTCATTGGATTCACATTTAGGTCATTTTCATCCTCCGTAGGATTATTCTAGTCCAATTAGGGTTTTTAACCAATCTTGTGCATCCAATAAGTTCATTTGTGTCATTGGATAAACATTTAGGACCTTTTCGTCCTCCTTAGGCTTATTCTAGTCCAATTACGGTTTTTAACGAATCTTATGCATCCAATAAGCTCATATGTGTACTTCGATTAACACTTAGGTCATTTTCGTCCACCCTAGGCTTATTCAAGTCCAATTAGGGTTTTTAAGAAATCTTGTGCATTCAATAAGTTCATTTGTTTTTTTTTATTAACATTTAGGTCATTTTCGTCCTCCCTAGGCTTATTCTAGTCCATTAGGGTTTTTAACCAATCTTGTGCATGCAATAGGTGTGTTTGTTTCATAGGATTAACATTTAGGTCATTTTCGTCCTACATAAGCTGGTTCTAGTAAAATTAAGGGTTTTAACTAATCTTGTGCATCGATGAGGTGTGTTTGTATCATTGGATTAACATTAAGGTCATTTTAATGCTTCCTAGGCTTATTCTAGTTCAATTAGGATTTTAACCAATCTTGTGCATCCAATTAGTTCATTTTTGTCATTGAATTAACTTTAAGTCATTTTCTTCCTCCCTAGGCTTATTCTTATCCAATTAGGATTTTTAACCAATCTTGTGCATCTAAGAGGTATGTTTGTTTCATTGGATTAACATTTAGGTCATTTAAATCCTCCCTAGGATTATTCTAGTCCAATTAGGGTTTTTAACCAATCTTGTGCATCCAATAAGTTCATTTGTGTCATTGGATTAAAATTTTGGTCATTTCCGTCCTATCTAGGCTTGTTCTAGTCCAATTAGGGTTTTTAACCAATCTTGTGCATCTAATCGGTGTGTTTGTGTCATTGGATTAACATTTAGGTCATTTTCATCCTCCATATGCTTTTTCTAGTCCAATTAGGGTTTTTAACCAATCTTGTGCATCCAATAGGCGAGTTTGTGTCATTGGATTAACCTTTAAGTCGTTTTCGTCCTCCATAGGCTGATTCTAGTCCAATTAGGAGTTTTAACCAATCTTGTGCATCCAATAAGTTCATTTGTGTTATTGGATTAAAATTTAGATCATTTTCGTCATCCCTATGATTATTCTTTTCCAATTAGGGTTTTTAACTAATCTTGTGCATCCAATAGGTATCTTTGTGTTATTTTATTATCATTTAGCTCATTTTCGGCTTCCCTAGGCTTATTCTAGTCCAATTAGGGTTTTTAACTAATCTTGTGCATCCAATAGGTATCTTTGTGTTATTTTATTATCATTTAGCTCATTTTCGGCTTCCCTAGGCTTATTCTAGTCCAATTAGGGTTTTTACCTAAACTTGTGCATCCAATAGGTATGTTTTTGTCATTGGATTAACATTTAGGTCATTTTCATCCTCCGTAGGCTTTTTCTAGTCCAATTAGGGTTTTTAACCAACCTTGTGCATCCAATTGGTGAGTTTGGGTCGTTGGATTAACATTTAAGTAATTTTCGTCCTCCATAGGCTTATTGTAGTCCAATTAGGGGTTTTAACCAATCTTGTGCATCCAATAAGTTCATTTGTGTCATTGGATTAAAATTTAGTGTTAGGAATAATGGCCTCTATTAGTTAAAGATATGAGAGTTATTAAACAAATTATCAAGATCGGTAGCGGAATATATTCAGGAGCAAAGATTAACACAATTGCAAATATTATCAATATATGAGAACTGAAACAATGCTTAATTCAGAATGTTAATCAATACTTAAATTTATTAATTCATACATTCAAGAATAAGCATTTATGCAATATCAAAATAAAGAGTAGGGATAAGTAACAAGTGCACCAAGATTTATACTGGTTCAGCTATCAGTTTGATAGCCTACATCCAGTCCTGAAATCCAACAAGATTTCAGCCTTTCAAATATTTGAGAACGTTTTACAGATTGTCCAGCTCCCACAAAGCCTATATATCTAACTCACTCACTTCTATTTCTATACCACCTGATCCTTGGAGTTAATCGCCAAACTCACACAAGATCAATGTGAAACTTCTTCTTGATGATCTTACACCAACAAAGATAGTTACCAGTTTCCTTACTGGATTTCTAAACCTTTCAATTTACAGAAAATTGTCTTTCTCAAAGAATTAAAGAATATCAAGACTTTGACTCAATCACAATAGTATCTCACACAAAAAGTATTTAGCCAGTGAATATTTTGTGTGTTATAAAAAAAAATTTCTCAGAGTGTTTGTCTAAGTTATTCAAATGTTATCAAAAAGTTTTCCAAAAGTTATGCAAAAGTTATTTTCAAAAGTGATTGAATCTGCTTATATATATTCAGAAAAACACCGGGATAATCGATTGCTCAATCGATTTTATAATGTTTTAAAGCTAGCTAAATCGATTGCCCAATCGACTTTCGCATGTCTTGTTTTTCTTGAATCTTGAACATATAAGCATGAATCGATTTGCCAATCGATTCTTTTAATACATCAATCAGAATTGATACTATGATTTTATCAGAATCGATTGAGTAATCGATTATAGGTGTTTTGTTCAAACAACGAGATCAAAACAATCGATTGCTCAGTAGACTTCATAGTCACAGTCATAATCGATTTGGCAATGAGCTGAATCCTTTTTGTAACTTTAACATTAGCTTCAATCGATTCGTCGATCGATTGTGCTGATCACAGTGACTCAGACTTTTACGTCAATCGATTTGCCAGTCGATTGTGCTGATCACAATGACTCAGACCTTTACGTCAATCGATTGTGCTTGTTACAGAACCTCAACTATTTGTTCAAAATCAATGTGCCAACCGATTTATTCAAAGTGGTTCTGATAAATGATTAACTGCAATCGATTGCCTAATCGATTGCCACAAACTTGTAGTTTAAGAAATCTAATTCAATTGATGTCCCAATCGATTTGTTGGATCACAAAACGTGTTCCTGATTAAAAACTTTGTCACAATCGATTTGTCAATCGATTGATTCAATAAATGGTTGTTTCTGTGATTTGCAAAATCGATTGCTCAATTGATGTTCCAATCGATTGTCCAATCGAGTGGATTAAGCCCACAACTCAAGTTTCACTAAAAACCTTTAACTAATCGATTGCCCAATCGATTCATGTAGTGAAAACTCTTGTTCTGAGTCAGACAATCGATTGTTCAATTGATTCATCAATTGACTTATTAGTTGATTGATTTATATTCATTGGCAAAGACTTAAGCATGAGACCATAGTGATTAGTCTATTAAACTGACTACTAGGATACCTAATTACACTACACATATTTGCATCTTTCTCAAGCATATCCTCCAACTTTGGTTGATTCCTCGAGTTGCAAGCTTTTGTTCCAAGTGTATGGTGTCTACTTGTTTGCCTGAAATGTTTCTCAATTCAAATCATTAGATCAATCAAATATTTCATATGTACTGTATGTTTGGGAATTAAATCAAAAACATGATCAGGGAAGCTCATGACTTACAAACTCCCCCGTTTTGATTTAATGACAAACACACAGTTTAACCTTGAGATTATTTTAAAATCTCCCCTTGAGTTTTGGAATGTATGATACATTTTACTAAACATAAGCATAACAAGTTATCATAGTACAAACAGGGTACATTATTATGTATCATAATGCATTGTATCAGATATCACAAGTTACCATTCAAACAGGGCAATATCACATCAGAGCTAATATCATATCAGCAATATCATATCAGAGCATTATGATATCAAAGCATATCAGATCATATATCAGAGCATTATGTGATAAAACATATAAGTTCAATTTGCAAGTATAATGTCACAAGTTAAACCAATCTCCCCCTTTTGTCATTTAATACAAAGAAATTACAAGAGAGAGTTGATTAAACAAAAAACATAAGATATATATACAAAAAAAATTACAAAAAAAACAGCATATCAAAACAACATATCAAAACAATACTAGATCATGACAAATCAACAAAGAAACCAAAACCTAGGCAACTAATCTAGGGCTGTTCCTCATTATTATCAGCGGGAGAAGGAGCGACTGCTGTATTAACCTCAGCAAGTGTCTCCTCCCCATGAGGTTCAGAGCTATCTAGGTTGGGTGGGTTTGGATCTTTTGTTGCTTGTCGGCCTATATCTACAATATCTTCAAATGACATCTTAAGGCCTAGATATTCTTGTATTGCAGCTACATCCTGAGCGACAGAAGCAAGCGATGTCAGGAGAGTCTTGAGAGATGCCTCTACTCTTGCATTATGAGCAGCTTGAATCTCCATGAATTCCAGCAGCTTCGTCAAGACCACATAATGTGCTTCGACTGGCT
Organism: Cicer arietinum; assembly: GCF_000331145.2. Taxonomy (NCBI): domain Eukaryota; kingdom Viridiplantae; phylum Streptophyta; class Magnoliopsida; order Fabales; family Fabaceae; genus Cicer; species Cicer arietinum. The sequence goes on along the minus strand of NC_021164.2, from coordinate 22,335,462 downwards.
CAGCTTGCTCAGTAGTTGGTTGCGCTTGTTCAGTAGACAGTTGAGCTCTAGTCCATATGTCGTTGATGCGCTTCAGTTGCATTTGGTTAACTATGGATTCACCAAATGTGAGGGTGGTTTTGACAAATTCTTCATTGGCCACAAACACCTTGAAATGCCTCAGAATCTTCGTAACCAGCTGGGGATAGGGGAGCAGGTGCTTGCCTTGTGCTGATTCGATCATATTCAGCAGCACGATCCAAGCCCAGCTCATCCTGAGCTCCTTGTACAGTCCCCATAGCAGGATGATATCCAGCCGCTGTACAACTGCGTGATTGCCGGTGCGAGGTACTAACATTCGAGTTAGCACGTACATGAGCATACGGTGATGAACCTTCATTTGACCTGTTGGAAGGGATACCTTCTAAACGAAACCTTCGATCATTAGTTCCTGTATGGCCGCATGCCTGTCCACTGATGATTCCCATGCTTCATCATCAGAGGCAGCTTCTGTGTTTCCATCAATGGTTTGACCATAGAATGGTAAACCAGTCAGCTTAGAGAATTCGTCAAATGTCATTGAAATTCTCTTGCCCTTTACTTCGGCAACCAATCCAGTTTTTGTTAGCTTGAAAGTGTAGTAAAAAGCTCTAATTAACTTTGGGTAAATTTCCAGAGAGCAAGAAAGGAAATCCACCAAACCGTGAAATCTCAAATGGTTTTGGAAGGTAAAACCATTTGAATCAAAATATGTGAAATCTAAAGTCCTCGCCTCTTGGATTTTTCTCTTCAAGAAGGAAGAAGGCAGAGAGGTGTCTTCAACTGGTTTATCTTTAGAAGGCAGAACCTTCTTTGGTTGAGGGGAAGTCTTCTTCTTCTTCTGGGTAGCTCCCTTCATAGCATCACCCATAAGTTTCTCAATAGGAGGAGCTTTCCTCTTTTTAGTTGGTTCTTGAGAAGTAGCAACAGCCTTTCCCTTGTCCTTAGCCAATACCTTGTGAGTACGTATTGAAACTCTTTTGGATGAAGGAGAAGGAGGTGGAGGTGAACGTGTTCTTCCACTTGATGTAGAAGATGAATCTAGTGAAATTGATTTAGATGAAGATGATGGACGCCTTGCAGTTTGTTTAACGAGTGCCATTGTAGTTTGTAGATAGAAGATTGTTGAGATGATTGACTGAGAAGGATTGAGAAGCAGAAGAGATTGAGTATTAGTGAGAAAACTGAGAATAGAAGGTGAAAATGGGTTGAGAAATCGATTTAGGGTTTATATAGAACTGTTCAGAATCGATTTCCCAATCGGTTGTTTTTCACTTCAGGGTTTACCAAATCGATTGCCCAATCGATTAGGTTACCGTTGTTTGAAAAGTATCCGTTACACCCACTTCCAACGGCTATAATTTTTCTCAACGGACATCTTGTAAATTGATTTCCAAATCGATTTCTTAATTGATCTTTCTTTACTAAATCGATGTCCAAATCTATTTCCTTATAAGTTCAGAAAACTTCAAATCTCAGCATCGATTTCCAAATCGATTCACATAAGTGCAGGGCCAAAACAAAGTTGATCCAATCGATGCTCGGGTTTGAGGTTTGAAAACTTCTCAAACTTGTGGATGTCTTGACCAACCAATCGATTCTCAAATGGATTCTTTAAACACTTTTTCAAATCTATAATCGATTTCCCAATCGATTGAGTTAATCCAAGCTTCAGCAATCTGACTTTTGAGATGTAATAAATCGATTTCATTCCAGTGTTTGTGACATAGAGAACTAAACAACTAAGTACCAAAATCCGATTATGCAATCGATTATCGTGTTTCCAATTTGACAATTTTAAACACTGTGCATCATAAATCGATTATACAATCGATTTTGTAATGCATTTTTCCTATCTGGCCACAGGATAATCGATGTAGCAATCGATTTTGTCACATGGATCAGATTTCATTGAGATCTATAATACCAAGTTTCATTCTTATAAAGTAGAAACTGTCCTTGGGCAAGGCTTTGGTGAAAATGTCAGCCAACTGATCAGTTGTATTGACATATTCAAGCTTGATCTTACCGTGTTGATATTGATCCCTAATGAAGTGATGCCTAATCTCTATATGCTTGGTTCTAGAATGCATGACATGGTTCTTAGTGATATTAATAGCACTAGTATTATCACACATGATAGGCACAGTACCTATATCAACACCAAAATTAGAGAGGTGTTGCGGCATCCATAAAATATGTGCACAACAGCTACCAGCAGCTACATACTCAGCTTCAGCAGTTGAGAGGGCAACACTGTTTTGTTTCTTGCTATGCCAAGATACAAGAGAGTTCCCTAGTAGTTGGCAAGTACCAGATGTACTCTTTCTGTCCAATTTGCATCCAACAAAATCAGAATTAGAATAACCCACTAGAGTGCAAGTAGATCCCTTAGGATACCACAAACCTAGATTTTTGGTTCCTATAAGATATCTAAAAATCCTTTTGACTGCAGTTAGGTGGGATTCCTTTGGATTGGCTTGGTATCTAGCACACATGCACACGCTAAACATAATGTCTGGTCTACTAGCTGTAAGGTATAGTAAGGATCCTATCATGCCTCTAAACACAGTCACATCTACAGTTTTTCCTTTCTCATCTCTATCTAAATGACAAGCTTGACTCATAGGTGTATCAATGGATTT
>NC_021164.2:22332090-22332537 GCF_000331145.2 Cicer arietinum | reverse complement strand
CACAAAGACTTCCTCTTGGATGTCTCCATTTAAAAAGGCACTTTTAACATCCATTTGATAAAGTTTAAAGTCCATTATACATGCATAAGCAAGCAGGATTCTAATGGCTTCTAGTCTAGCTACAGGGGCATATGTTTCATCATAGTCTATTCCATCTTCTTGGTTGTAAACCTTGGCCACTAACCTAGCTTTATTCCTAGTAATTACCCCACTCTCATCCATTTTGTTTCTAAACACCCACCTAGTTCCTATGACATGTTTATCTTCTGGTTTTGGAACTAGTATCCACACTTTGTTTCTCTCAAACTGGTTGAGCTCTTCTTGCATGGCAACTATCCAGTCATGATCCATAAGAGCTTCCTTTATGTTTTTGGGTTCTATTTGAGATGCAAAGGCTGTGAAGTTACAAAATTCTCTGAGGGATTTTCTAGTGGAAACTCCTTTTGA
>NC_021164.2:22316701-22331614 GCF_000331145.2 Cicer arietinum | reverse complement strand
AAATACTTAGGAAGATTTGAGTCTTTAATCATAGTTCTAGCTAGTTCCTCTAAAGACCTATTCTTCCTTTCTACTACTCCATTTTGCTGTGGAGTTCTAGGGGCTGAGTATATATGGTGAATTCCATTTTATTCACAGTAAGTATTAAAGGAATCATTCTGGAATTCTCCACCATGATCACTCTTGATGGAGATTATTTTCTGGTTCTTCTCATTTTGAACTAAATTTGCAAATCTTTTGAAAATAGAGAAGGCCTCACTCTTGTGAGTCAGAAAAAATGTCCAAGTATACCTAGAGTAATCATCTACTAACACATAACCATACAAGTTTCCTCCAAAACTTCTAACCTGAGATGGACCAAAAAGATCCATATGTAACAACTGTAAGACCCTATTGGTTTGAACTAAGTCTATAGGGGGAAAGAAGACTTAACTAGTTTTCTCTTCTCACATGAGTCACACAACCTATCCTTAGAGAACTTTCTATTTGGGAGTCCTAGAACTAACTACTTACTAACTAGTTTGTTCAAGTGGTCCATATGAATATGAGCCACTCTCTTATGCCATAACCAGTTTTCATCAGCATTAGATAATAAGCAACAAATAAAACTAGCAGGCAGATCATCAAAATCTATCATGTAAATGTTGTTAACTCTTTTACCTTAAAATCAAGCATATAAATGTTATTGATTCTATTACCTACTAACCTTATGTCTTTGTTCTCCTTGTGCTCAATTATGCAGGACTGAGAAGTAAAACTTACTTGGAATCCTTTGTCACAAAGTTGACTTATACTTATCAAGTTGTGCTTTAGATCATTGACATACAGAACATCTTTAATCACTGTAGTTGTAGTTGATTTGTTTCCGATGTCTCCAATGCCTAGTATCTTCCCTTTGTTATTGTCACCATATTTGACAAATCCACCATCTTTTAAGTTCAGAGACAAGAACTTTGACTTGTCTCCAGTCATATGCTTAGTACATCCACTGTCTAGGTACCATGAATGAGTCCTGGATGTCAAGCATATCTGCAAAAAATGATTCAAGTTTTGGTTTTAGGTACCCAATTCAAATTGGGTCCTGGAGGGTTAGCTTCAAATACTTGTGTCTTAACTTTCCAAATCTGTTTCCATCCTCTGTTGGCCAGTTTTTTCAGTTTACAATTAAAAACCTTATGACCCTTTTTACAGCAAAAGTGGCATAAAACAGCAGATGATGAATTCTGATTTGGTTTAGTGAAGATATCATGCATATGCTTAGATCTAACAAACTTCTGATTCTTTTTAACATTCCTATTTTGTCTATAGCCAAGTCCAGATTTAACATTTAGATTTCTTTGGTTTCCAAGAAGCATATCTAAATTGTTTTTACCACTATTGAACTTATCTAAATCACATTTTAGTGCATAAGTTTCCTTTTTCAGATTTTCATTTGTGTCTTTAAGAGACTCATGTTTCAAATTAATCTCATCATACATCATGCACTTTTCTTCTAACAGTTTCTTAGTACTAATTAACTGTTTAATCACATTCACATATTCATCATGCAGTTCATAAAATGCATCATGTAATTCATCATATGAAGGATTGGATTTAGAACTTACCTCACTGTCAGATTCTGATTCTGTTTTGGCCATTAGACAAAGATTAGCTTCTTCATCTTCTGAAGATGCAGATGACACTTCATCATTATCGTTCCAGGCAATGTAGGCTTTTCTGGTCTTAGGAGGTGGTTGATTGCATTTAGCCTTTGAAGCCTTGTTCTTGTTTTGCAGTTGGAAGCACTCAGATTTTATGTGTCATGTCTTCCCACATTCAAAACAGGTTATTTTGTTGTCATGAGTCTTTGAGCTTGAGGGCTTTCTTGACTTGCTATCTTTCTTTTTTAGAATTTTTTTGAATTTCTTGACAAGTAGTCCAAGTTCTGAATCTTCATCAGTCTCACTGTTTGAATCTTCAGTGCAGATCTCTTGTTCAGACTTTGTTTGATGTGCTTGGACTTTAAGAGGCAACCCTTTTCTTTTTCTGTCAGTCTGTTCAGCTTCACTCAGCCTGTGCAGTTCCATCTCATGCTCTCTTAATTTTCCAAATAGTGTGGCAATTGACATGCTACCAAGGTCTTTTGATTCTGCTATGGGAGTGATTTTTGGCTGCCACTCTCTGGTCAAACATCTCATAACCTTGTTGATTTGTTTCTCATTGTCAATCACCTTACCAAGAGCATTCAGATTATTGACTATGTGAGTAAATCTTGTCTGCATATCATTGACAGATTCCTCTTTCTTCATGTTGAACAGCTCATACTCATGCATTACTGTGTTGATTCGGGCTCTTTTTACATCTGTTGTTCCTTCATGCGTTTGTTGCAATGTGTCCCACATCTCTTTGGCAGTTTTGCAGTTAGACACCCTAAAGAATTCGTCAGCGCTTAAAGCAGAGGTAATAACGTTTTTAGCCTTAGCATTGTATCTAACCTTTTTCTTGTCATCCTCAGACCAATCTGATCTGGGTTTAGGAATTGTTGAATCACCTATTCCAGCTATGGTTGGTACAAAAGGACCATCTATTACTGCTTCAAGAACATCAAGGCTACATGCTTCAAGAAAAATTAACATCCTCTCTTTCCAATACATGTAGGCAGCTCCATTGAATGCAGGGGGTCTTGTCAAAGATGCCCCTTCTCCCAGAAAATCTGCAGAGGACATTTTATCTTTTATGACAGTTATTCTACAAAAAGAACAGGCTCTTGATGCCAATTGTTAGGACTAATGGCCACTATTAGTTAAAGATATGAGAGTTATTAAACAAATTATCAAAGATCGGTAGCGGAATATATTCAGGAGCAAAGATTAACACAGTTGCAAATATTTTCAATATATGAGAACTGAAACAATGCTTAATCCAGAATGTTAATCAATACAGAAATTTATTAATTTATACATTCAAGAATAAGCATTTATGCAATATCAAAATAAAGAGTAGGGATAAGAAACAAGTGCACCAAGCTTTATACTGGTTCAACTATCAGTTTGATAGCCTACATCCAGTCCTGAAATCCAACAAGATTTCAGCCTTTTCCAATACATGTAGGCAGCTCCATTGAATGCAGGGGGTCTTGTCAAAGATGCCCCTTCTCCCAGAAAATCTGCAGAGGACATTTTATCTTTTATGACAGTTATTCTACAAAAAGAACAGGCTCTTGATGCCAATTGTTAGGACTAATGGCCACTATTAGTTAAAGATATGAGAGTTATTAAACAAATTATCAAAGATCGGTAGCGGAATATATTCAGGAGCAAAGATTAACACAGTTGCAAATATTTTCAATATATGAGAACTGAAACAATGCTTAATCCAGAATGTTAATCAATACAGAAATTTATTAATTTATACATTCAAGAATAAGCATTTATGCAATATCAAAATAAAGAGTAGGGATAAGAAACAAGTGCACCAAGCTTTATACTGGTTCAACTATCAGTTTGATAGCCTACATCCAGTCCTGAAATCCAACAAGATTTCAGCCTTTCCAATAGAATGAATTTGAGAACGTTTTACAGATTCTCCAGCTCTCAAAAAGCCTATCTATCTAAATCACTCACTTCTATTTCTATACCACCTGATCCTTGGAGTTAATCGCCAAACTCACACAAGATCAATGTGAAACTTCTTCTTGATGATCTCACACCAACAAAGATAGTTACCAGTTTCCTTACTGGATTTCTAAACCTTTCAATTTACAGAAAATTGTCTTTCTCAAAGAATATAATGAATATCAAGACTTTGACTCAATCACAATAGTATCTCACACAAAAAGTATTTAGCCAGTGTTGTAAAAACTTTTCTCTCAAAGTGTTTGTCAAAGTTATTCAAATGTTATCAAAACGTTTTCCAAAAGTTATGCAAAAGTTATTTTCAAAAGTGATTGAATCTGCTAATATATATTCAGAAAAACACTAGGATAATCGATTGCTCAATTGATTTTATAATGTTTTAAAGCTAGCTAAATCGATTGCCCAATCGACTTTCGCATGTCTTGTTTTTCTTGAATCTTGAACATATAAGCATGAATTGATTTGCCAATCGATTCTTTTAATACATCAATCAGAACTGATACTATGATTTTATCAAAATCGATTGAGTAATGGATTATAGGTGTTTTGTTCAAACAACGAGATCAAAACAATCGATTGCTCAGTCGACTTCATAGTCACAATCATAATTGATTTGGCAATGAGCTGAATCCTTTTTGTAACTTAAACATTAGCTTCAATCGATTCGTCAATCGATTGTGCTGATCACAGTGACTCAGACTTTTACGTGAATCGATTTGCCAATCGATTGTGCTGACCACAATGACTCAGACCTTTACGTCAATCGATTTGCCAATCGATTGTGCTTGTTACAGAACCTCAGCTATTTGTTCAAAATCAATGTATCAATCGATTTATTCAAAGTGGTTCTGATAAATGACTAAATGCAATCGATTGCCTAGTCGATGTCCCAATCGATTTGTTGGATCACATAACTTTTTCCTGATTAAGAACCTTGTCACAATCGATTTGTCAATCGATTGATTCAATAAATGGTTGTTTCTGTGATTTGCAAAATCGATTGCTCAATTGATGTTCCAATCGATTGTCCAATCGAGTGGATTAAGCTTAGAACTCAAGTTTCACTAAAAACCTTTAACTAATCGATTGCCCAATCGATTCATGTAGTGAAAACTCTTCTTCTGAGTCAGACAATCGATTGTTCAATTGATTCATCAATTGACTTATTAGTTGATTGATTTATATTCATTGGCAAAGACTTAAGCATGAGACCATAGTGATTAGTCTATTAAACTGACTACTATGACATCTAATTACACTACACGTATTTGCATCTTTCACAAGCATATCCTCCAACTTTTGTTGATTCCTTGAGTTGCAAGCTTTTGTTCCAAGTGTATGGTGTCTGCTTGTTTGCCTGAAATGTTTCTCAATTCAAATCATTAGATCAATCAAATATTTCATATGTATTGTATGTTTGGGAATTAAATCAAAAACATGATCAGGGAAGCTAATAACTTACATTTAGGTCATTTTCGTCATCCCTAGGCTTATTCTTTTCGAATTAGGGTTTTTAACGAATCTTGTGCATCCAATAGGTATCTTTGTGTTATTTGATTATCATTTAGCTCATTTTAGTCTTCCATAGGCTTATTCTAGTCCAATTAGGGTTTTCAACAAATCTTGTACATCCAATAAGTTCATTGGTGTCATTGGATTAACATTTAAGTCATTTTCATCCTCCCTAAGCTTATTCTAGTCCAATTAGGGTTTTTAACCAATCTTGTACATCAAAGAAGTTCATTTGTATCATTGGATTAACATTTGGTACATTTCCGTCTTCCTTGGGCTAATTCTAGTCCAATTAGGGTTTTTAACCAATCTTGTGCGTCGAATAGGTGTGCTTGTGTAATAGGATTAACATTTATGTCATTTTCATCCTCCCTAGGCTTTTTCTAGTCCAATTAGGGTTTTTAACCAATCTTGTGCATCCAATAGGTGAGTTTGTGTCATTGGATTAATATTTAAGTCATTTTCATCCTTCATAGGCTTATTCTAGTCTAATTTTGGGTTATAACCAATATTGTGCATCCAATAAGTTCATTTGTGTCATTGGATTACCTTTTAGGCTATTTTCGTCATCCCTAGGCTTATTCTTGTAGAATTAGGATTTTTAACTAATCTTGTACATCCAATAGCTGTCTTTGTGTCATCGGATTATCATTTAGCTCATTTTCGTGCTACCTAAGCTTATTCTAGTCCAATGAGGGTTTTTAACCAAACTTGGCCATCCAATAGGTATGTTTGTGTCATTGGATTAACATTTAGGTCATTTTCATCCTCCCTAGGATTATTCTAGTCGAATTAGGGTTATAACCAATCTTCTCCATCCAATAAGTTCGTTTGTTTCATTGGATTAACAATTAGGTCATTTTCATCTTCCATATACTTATTCTAGTCCAATAAGGGTTTTGAACCAATCTTGTACATCCAATAAGTTCATTTGTGTCATTGGATTAACATTTAGGTCATTTTCATCCTCCCTAAGCTTATTCTAATCCAATAATGGTTTTTAACCAATCTTTTGCATCCAATAAGTTCATTTTTGTCATTCGATTAACATTTAGGTCATTTTCGTTCTCCCTAGGTTTATTCTAGTCCAAGTAGGGTTTTTAACCAATCTTGTGCATCAAATAAGTTCATTTGTGTCATTGTATTAACATTTTTGTCATTTCAGTCCTATCTAGGCTTGTTCTAGTCCAATTAGGGTTTTTAACCAATCTTGTGCATCGAGTATGTGTGTTTGTGTAATTGGATTAACATTTTGGTCATTTTCAACCTCCCTATGCTTTTTCTAGTCCAATTAGGGTTTTTAACCAATCTTGTGCATCCAATAGGTGAGTTTGTGTCATTGGATTAACATTTAAGTCGTTTTCGTCCTCCATAGGCTTATTCTAGTCCAATTAGGGGTTTTAACCAATCTTGTGCCTCCAATAAGTTTATTTGTGTCATTTGATTAAATTTTAGGTCATTTTCGTTATCCCCAAGCTTATTCTTTTCCAATTGGGGTTTTTAGCTAATCTTGTGCATCCAATAGGTATCTTTGTGTTATTTGATTATCATTTAGCTCATTTTCGGCTTGCCTAGGCTTCTTCTAGTCCAATTAGGGTTTTTCACTATCTTGTGCGTCCAATAGATATGTTTGTTCATTGAATTAACATTTAGGTCATTTTCATCCTCCCTAGGCTTTTTCTAGTCCAATTAGAGTTTTTAACCAATCTGGTGCATCCAATAGGTGAGTTGTGTCATTGGATTAACATTTAAGTAAATTTCGTCCTCCATAGGCTTATTCTAGTCCAATTAGGGGTTTTAACCAATCTTATGCATCCAATAAGTTCATTTGTGTCATTGGATTAAAATTTAGGTCATTTTCGTCATCCCTAGGCTTATTCTTTTCCAATTAGGGTTTTTAACTAATCTTGTGCATCCAATAGGTATCTTTGTGTTATTTGATTATCATTTCGCTCATTTTCGTCTTCCCTAGGCTTATTCTAGTCCAATTAGGGTTTTTAACTAAACTTGTGCATCCAATAGGTATGTTTGTGTCATTGGATTAACATTTAGGTCATTTTCATCCTCCCTAGGCTTATTCTAGTCCAATTAGGGTTTTTAACCAATCTTGTGCATCCAATAAGTTAATTTGTGTCATTTGATTAATTTTTTAGGTCATTTTCGTCCTCGCTAGGCTTATTCTTGTGCAATTAGTGTTTTTAACCAATCTTGTGCATCCAATAGGTGTGTTTGTGTCATTAGATTAAGATTTAGGTCTTTTTAATCCACCTTAGGCATATTCTAGTCAAATTCGGGTTTTTAACCAATCTTGTCCATCCAATAAGTTCATTTGTGTCATTTGATTAACATTTAGGTCATTTTCGTCCTCCCTAAGCTTATTCTAGTCCAATTAAGGTTTTTAACTAATCTTGTGCATCCAATAGGTATGTTTGTGTCATTGGATGAACATCTAGGTCATTTTCGTCCTCGCTAGGCTTATTCTTGTGCAATTAGTGTTTTTAACCAATCTTGTCCATCCAATAGGTGTGTTGGTGTCATTGGATGAACATCTAGGTCATTTTCGTCCTCCCTAAGCTTATTCTAGTCCAATTAGGGTTTTCAATCAATCTTGTACATCCAATAAGTTCATTTGTGTAATAGGATCAACATTTATGTCATTTACATCCTCCCTAGGCTTATTCTAGTCCAATTAAGGTTTTTAACCAAACTTGTGCATCCAATAGGTATGTTTGTGTCATTGGATTAACATTTAGATCATTTTCGTCCTCCCTAAGCTTATTCTAGTCCAATTAGGGTTTTTAACTAAACTTGTGCATCCAATAGGTATGTTTGTGTCATTGGATTAACATTTAGATCATTTTCGTCCTCCCTAAGCTTATTCTAGTCCAATTAGGGTTTTTAACTAAACTTGTGCATCCAATAGGTATGTTTGTGTCATTGGATTAACATTTAGGTCATTTTCATCCTTCATAGGATTATTCTAGTCCAATTAGGGTTTTTAACCAATTTTGTGCATCCAATAAGTTCATTTGTGTCATTGGATTAACATTTAGATCATTTTCGTCCTCCCTAAGCTTATTCTAGTCCAATTAGGGTTTTTAACCAATTTTGTGCATCCAATAAGTTCATTTGTGTCATTGGATTAACATTTAGATCATTTTCGTCCTCCCTAAGCTTATTCTAGTCCAATTAGGGTTTTTAACCAATTTTGTGCATCCAATAAGTTCATTTGTGTCATTGGATTAACATTTAGATCATTTTCGTCCTCCCTAAGCTTATTCTAGTCCAATTAGGGTTTTTAACCAATTTTGTGCATCCAATAAGTTCATTTGTGTCATTGGATTAATTTTTTAGGCCATTTTCGTCTTCCCTAGTCTTATTCTAGTCCAATTAAGGTTTTTAACCAATCATGTGCATCCAATAAGTTCATTTGTGTAATTGGATTAACATTTAGGTCATTTTCATCCTCCCTAGGCTTATTCTAGTCCAATTAGGGTTTTTAACCAATTTTGTGCATCCAATAAGTTCATTTGTGTCATTGGATTAACATTTAGATCATTTTCGTCCTCCCTAAGCTTATTCTAGTCCAATTAGGGTTTTTAACCAATCTTTTGCCACCAATAAGTTCATTTGTATCATTTGATTAACATTTAGGTCATTTGCATCCTCCGTGGACTAATTCTAGTCCAATTAGGGTTTTTAACCAATCTTGTGCATCGAATAGGTGTGTTTGTATAATAGGATTCACATTTACGTCATTTTCATCCTCCCTAGGCTTTTTCTAGTCAAATTAGGGTTTTAAACCAATCTTGTGCATCCAATAGGTGAGTTTGTGTCATTGGATTAACATTGAAGTCATTTTCGTCCTCCATAGGCTTATTCTAGTCTAATTTGGGGTTTTAACCAATCTTGTGCATCCAATAGGTGAGTTTGTGTCATTGGATTAACATTGAAGTCATTTTCGTCCTCCATAGGCTTATTCTAGTCTAATTTGGGGTTTTAACCAATCTTGTGCATCCAATAGGTGAGTTTGTGTCATTGGATTAACCTTTAAGTCGTTTTCTTTCTCCATAGGCTTATTCTCGTCCAATTAGGGGTTTTAACCAATCTTGTGCATCCAATAACTTCATTTGTGTCATTGGATTAAATTTTAGGTCATTTTTGTCATCCCTAGGCTTATTCTTTTCCAATTAGGGTTTTTAACTAATCTTGTGCATCGAATAGGTATCTTTGTGTTATTTGATTATCATTTAGCTCATTTTCGGCTTCCCTAGGCTTATTCAAGTCCAATTAGGGTTTTTAACTAAACTTGTGCATCCAATAGGCATGTTTGTGACATTGGAGTAACATTTAGGTCATTTTCATCCTCCCTTGGCTTTTTCTAGTCCAATTAGGGTTTTTAACCAATCTTGTGCATCCAATAGGTGAGTTTGTGTCATTGGATTAACATTTAGGTCATTTTCATCCTCCCTTGGCTTTTTCTAGTCCAATTAGGGTTTTTAACCAATCTTGTGCATCCAATAGGTGAGTTTGTGTCATTGGATTAAAATTTAAGTAATTTTCGTCCTCCATAGGCTTATTCTAGTCCAATTAGGGGTTTTAATCGATCTTGTGGATCCAATAAGTTCATTTGTGTCATTGGATTAAATTTTAGGTCATTTTCGTCATCCCTAGGCTTATTCTTTTCCAATGAGGGTTTATAACTAATCTTGTGCATCCAATAGGTATCTTTGTGTTATTTGATTATCATTTAGCTCATTTTCGGCTTCCCTAGGATTATTCTTGTCCAATTAGGGTTTTTAACTAAACCTTGTGCCTCCAATAGGTATGTTTGTGTCATTGGATTAACATGTAGGTCATTTTCATCCTCCCTAGGCTTATTCTAGTCCAATTAGGGTCATTTTCCTCCAATAGGTATGTTTGTGTCATTGGATTAACATGTAGGTCATTTTCATCCTCCCTAGGCTTATTCTAGTCCAATTAGGGTCATTTTCCTCCAATAGGTATGTTTGTGTCATTGGATTAACATGTAGGTCATTTTCATCCTCCCTAGGCTTATTCTAGTCCAATTAGGGTCATTTTCCTCCAATAGGTATGTTTGTGTCATTGGATTAACATGTAGGTCATTTTCATCCTCCCTAGGCTTATTCTAGTCCAATTAGGGTCATTTTCCTCCAATAGGTATGTTTGTGTCATTTGATTAATTTTTTAGGTCATTTCCGTCCTCGGTAGGCTTATTCTAATCCAATTAGGGTTTTCAACAACTCTTGTGCATCCAATAGGTTCATTTGTGTCATTGGATTAACATTTAGGTCATTTTCGTCCTCCCTAGGCGTATTCAAGTACATTAGGGTTTTTAACAAATCTTGTGCATCCAATAAGTTCATTTGTGTCATTGGATTAAGATTTAGGTCATTTTCATTCTCCTTAAGCATATTTTAGTCCAATTCGGGTTTTTAACCAATCTTGTCAATCCGATAAGTTCATTTGTGTCATTGGATTAACATTTATGTCATTTTCGTCCTCCATAAGCTTATTCTAGTCCAATTAGGGTTTTCAATCAATCTTGTACATCCAATAAGTTCATTTGTGTCATTGTATTAACATTTAGGTCATTTTCATGCTCTATAGGCTTATTCTAGTCTAATAAGAGTATAATTTGTAACCAATCTTGTACATCCAATACGTTCAATTTTGTCATTGGATTAACATTTAGGTCATTTTCTTCCTCCCTAAGCTTATTCTTGTCCAATTACGGTTTTTAACCAATCTTTTGCCTCCAATAAGTTCATTTGTGTCATTCGATTAACATTTTGGTCATTTTCGTCCTCCCAAGGTATATTCTAGTCCAATTTGGGTTTTTAACCAATCTTGTGCATCAAATAAATTCATTTGTGTCGTTGGATTTACATTTAGGTCATTTGCGTCCTACCTAAGCTTGTTCTAGTCCAATTAGGGTTTTTAACCAATATTGTGCATCCAATAGGTGTGTTTGTGTCATTGGATTAAGATTTAGGTCATTTTCATACTACCTCGGCTTATTCTAGTCCAATTCGGGTTTTTAATCAATTTTGTCCATCCAATAAGTTCATTTGTGTCATTGGATTAACATTTAGGTCATTTCCGTCCTCCCTAAGCTTATTCTAGTCCAATTAGGGTTTTTAACCAATCTTGTACATCCAATAAGTTCATTTGTGTCATTAGACTAACATTTAAGTCATTTTCGTCTTCCCTAGTCTTATTCTAGTCCAATTAAGGTTTTTAACCAATCATGTGCATCCAATAAGTTCATTTGTGTCATTGGATAAACGTTTAGGACCTTTTCGTCCTCCTTAGGCTTATTCTACTCCAATTAGGGGTTTTTACTAATCTTGTGCATCCAATAAGCTCATTTGTGTCATTGGATTAACATTTAGGCCATCTTCGTCCACCCAAGGCTTATTCTAGTCCAATTAGGGTTTTAAACCAATTTTGTACATCAAATAAGTTCATTTGTGTCATTGGATTAACATTTTGGTCATTTCCGTCTTATCTAGGCTTTTTCTAGTCCAATTAGGGTTTTAACCAATCTAGTGCATCCAATAGGTGTGTTTGTGTAATTGGATTAACATTTAGGTCATTTTCATCCACCATATGCTTTTTCTAGTCCAATTAGGGTTTTTAACCAATCTTGTGCATCCAATAGGTGAATTTGTGTCATTGGATTAACATTTAAGTTGTTTTTGCGTCCATTGGCTTATTCTAGTCCAATTAGGGGTTTTAACCAATCTGTTGCATCCAATAAGTTCATTTGTGTCATTGGATTAAATTTTAGGTCATTTTCGTCATCCCTAGGCTTATTCTTTTCCAATGAGGGTTTATAACTAATCTTGTGCATCCAATAGGTATCTTTGTGTTATTTGATTATCATTTAGCTCATTTTCGGCTTCCCTAGGATTATTCTTGTCCAATTAGGGTTTTTAACTAAACCTTGTGCCTCCAATAGGTATGTTTGTGTCATTGGATTAACATTTAGGTCATTTTCGTCCTCCCTAGGCTTTTTCTAGTCCAATTAGGGTTTTTAACCAATCTTGTGCATCCAATAGGTGAGTTTGTGTCATTGGATTAACATTCAAGTAATTTTCATCCTCCATAGGCTTATTCTTTTCCAATCAGGGTTTTTAACTAATCTTGTGCATCCAATAGGTATCTTTGTGTTATTTGAATATAATTTAGCTCATTTTCGTCTTCCCTAGGCTTATTCTAGTCCAATTAGGGTTTTTAACTAAACTTATGCATCCAATAGGTATGTTTGTGTCATTGGATTAACATTGAGGTCATTTTCATCCTCCCTAGGCTTATTCTAGTCCAATTAGGGTTTTTAACCAATCTTGTGCATCCAATAAGTTCATTTGTGTCATTTGATTAATTTTTTAGGTCATTTTCGTCCTCGCTAGGCTTATTCTTGTCCAATTAGTGGTTTTAACCAATCTTGTGCTTCCAATAGGTGTGTTTGTGTCATTGGATTAAGATTTAGGTCATTTTCATCCTCGTTAGGCATATTCTAGCCCCATTCGGGTTTTTAACCAATCTTGTCTATCCAATAAGTTCATTTGTGTCATTGGATTAACATTTAGGTCATTTTTGTCCTCACTAGTAGAAAATTGAGTTTTTAATTCAGAAGATTTAAGTTGGTTATGTGCCACCAGACTTAACAAATGTAGCGGAGGTATATTTAAGTCGGTTGCCCATATAAACGAGTTAACAAAATGAGGCGGTGACAATTTTGTAAATATGTGAATCACTATTAACACGGTTAGATTGACAACCGACTTAAGAAATACGGTAAAATATTTATGCCATTTAATAAAATGAGGCGGTGGCAATTTTGTAAATATTTATGTCATTTAACAAAATGAGGCGGTGGCAATTTTGTAAATATTTACCACTTGTCTAACACGGGTATATTGATAACCGACTTAAGGATAAAACGTAAAATGAAGCAGTGGCAATTTTGTAAATGTTTATGCCATTTAATAAATGAGGCAGTGGCAATTTTGTAAATATTTAATACTTGTTTAATGCGGTTATATGGATAACCAGGCAGGTTAAAAAAAAATAAAAGATGTCGTGTATTTAGTGTTTTATATTCCCGCTCCTATAACATTGCGCTCTAAACCTCTTTCTTCCATTCGTAACTCTGTACCGTGAAGCACCTACAACTTGGATTCGACTTTACAACCGTTGCCGTTTTATCGTCATCACTTCATCAATTCATTAAGACTGGTTTGATTCTCAAATTAAATTACATATTTTACATATTTTACATATTTCATTTTTTAGAATTTGTGTGTGGACATAATAGGGAGCAAAACATTAGTATTTTATATAGAAAGCGTATAGATAGTAAGGTGTAAACTTATAAATGTAGTATTTTATTTTATGTATTAAAGACATTAGACATGAATATTTTTAGGGTGAGTTTGTTTTAGAACGGAGGGATTGCAACGTTCTTTTGTTTAATCTAAATCAATTAAGTTTGCCCTTTTATGTTTTGGCTGAAAAACACTCTTCAATAAAATAATTAAAAATATACAATAACAATAATATTCTACGTAGAAAGCCAAATAAGATACTCTTTAACGAAACAATTAAAAACTATACAATAACAATATCATTTTATATAGAAAGGCAGATAAGGTACTCTTTAACAAAACAATTAAAAAATATACAATAACAATAGCATTTTATGTATAAAGGCAGATAAGGTACTCTTCAACAAAATAATTAAAAAATATACCGTAACAATAGCATTTTAGATAGAAAGGCAGATAAGGTGTAAACTTCACAAATGTAGTATGTTATCTATTAAATCTGAAAGTAATAGCTCTTATCATTGATGCTTAGGAAAATTAATTAATTTTGAAATACATAAAAGAAATTTATTAAACTAATACACTTGAAAATGTATCATATTTGAACTATTTCAAATGGAAGTGTCTCATTTAAAATATTTCAATTATTTTGTGGTTGTAAATTTCATCGGTACTTAGATATTCACAAAATAATAACAATAAAAAAGAAAACAATAATATACTATTAGATTATTCTTAGCTATTATGAATACGACACTTTAGGACAATAAATAAAAAATAAATATACATTTCCTGAATAATAAAATTGTTTTAGTTTTAATCTTTTACCTTAATCTTTACAGTTATATATTTTTAACAGAAGTAGTTATGGATCGTAGTTGGATGAATGCTAATCGTTTAAGTGAAGTGTATCAGAAAGGTGTGGAAGAATTTTTAGAATTTGCTTTAAAAAAACTTCCCAAAAATGAAGGAAAGTTTTATTGTCCTTGTGTTAAATGTTTAAATGGAAATCGGTTACAATTTGAAGAAATAAGAAATCATCTTATTTGTTATGGAATATGCCAAACTTATACAAAATGGATATGGCATGGTGATTCGTTAAACATAACAAATGTATCAGAAAGAGAAGAAGTTCGTGAAGATATGGACAATCGGCTTGAGGACATGATTCTTGATATTGGACAAGAGGCTTTTCAGCGTGCACATGTTTTTGATAGTTTGTGCAATGACAAAGAAGAGGCTTTGTATCCGGGATGCACTAACTTCACACGGTTGTCTACGGTGCTGAGATTGTTCAACTTGAAAGCTTATTTATAATATTATAAAATTTTTATGCATTTAACATTTTTTTTTTCAATTTTAGAGTCAAAGACAAGCTTCAAATTATGAGTGTGGCTATTATGTCATGTTACATATGTTGAACATTGTAACAG
>NC_021164.2:22312159-22315385 GCF_000331145.2 Cicer arietinum | reverse complement strand
GAGACTCTAAGGGGCATAAAAGTGCCAACAGGATATTCTTCAAATGTAAAGAGTCTTATCTCAATGAAAGATCTAAAATTAGTTGGTTTAAAGTCTCATGATTGCCATGTATTAATGCAACAACTACTACCAGTGGCTATTCGTGGAATATTGCCTAAAAAAGTGAGAGATGTTTTAACTAGGTTGTGCTTATTCTTCAATGCCATATGTAGCAAAGCCATTGATCCTAAAAAATTAGATGAGTTGGAAAATGAAGCTGTTATTATTTTGTGCCAACTGGAGATGTATTTTCCTCCTTCTTTTTTTGACATTAAGGTTCACTTAATTGTTCATATAGTGAGAGAAATTAGATTATGTGGTCCTGTTTATTTAAGGTGGATGTATCCAATTGAGCGATACATGAAGATCTTAAAAGGGTATGTAAAGAATCCAAATCATCCTGAAGCATCTATTGTTCAAAGGTACATCCCAGAAGAGGCTATTGAGTTTTGTTCAGACTATATGTCAAAAGCAGATACTATAGGAGTTCCTAAGTCTCGTCATGAGGATAGTTGCACAGGTAAGGGCATACGAGGTTTAAAAATTATGAGCATGAGGCGTGAGGAGTTACTTCAAGCACATTTGTATATATTTAATAATACTGAGGAGGTTCAACCTTACCTTTCTGCTCAGAAAAATATTGTCAAGGAAAAACATCTTCGGATGAATGAAAAATGGTTGTTGAATGAGCATAACAAGACTTTCTTAAAGTGGTTTAAAGAAACCATTTTAACAGATAATACATGTTCTGTTACATTAAAATGGCTAGCAGACGGGCCTAATTTTGATGTTATAACTTGGACCGGCTACGATATAAATAATTTTACCTTCTATACAAAGGGTCAAGATGACAAAAGTACAATGCAAAATAGTGGAGTTATGGTTGTTGCTGAGTCAATGCACTTTTCAAGTTCAAAAGATAAAAATCCTGTTGTGGCATCAATATCTTACTTTGGGATCATTGAAGAGATTTGGGATGTCGATTTTATTAAGTTTAAAGTTCCTGTTTTTAAATGTAAATGGATTGACATAAACAATGGGGTTAAAATTGATGAATTTGGTTTTACATTGGTAGACCTTGAAAAAGTAGCTTATAAGGATGAGCCATTTATTATGGCATCTCAAGCAAGACAAGTGTTTTATGTTAGTGACCCTTCTAACAAAAAGTGGTCAATGGTTCTCCCGAAAAAACATGTGTGGACATGATGAAAGTCTAAGTTCACTACCAGATATTTATGAGACTCCTTCTTTCTCACAACAAATACCTGGTTTCATTGTGGAAAATGTAGAGGACGATGTGTATGCCACTCGTGATGATCATCAAGAAGGGATATGGGAGAATATTCAAACATGACAATTTTAGGAAATAAAGCGGTACAATATCATAGTTTTGTATAAACTTTGCTTTGTTTATAATTTTTTACTTGCAATAGTGTCATCCTTATATAATAATTTATCTATAACGTCATGTTATTTATTCATTATTTTAAATTTTGAATTGTTACTGACCATAATTATATATTTTTTAAACAGAGACACATGGGTGATCCCTCAGCTTCTTCACAAAATGGATCAGATTCTAACTCTACCCAAAAAAAGAGTAGACGCGGTACACGGATGACAAAGTTGTTACAAAAGTGTAAGGATGGTGATAAGTTATCAATTGATTTTGATCAATCAACTGGAATGCCTATAGGTCATAACAGGAAAAGTTATCAAGATTTTGATCAATCAACTGGACTGCCTATAGGTCATAACAGGAAAGCTTTCATTGGTCATGTGGTTCCCTTGCTCGAGACAAAGTCAGTATTTTAACCAATGAATGGGATGAAGTACATGAAGACGTAATGAAAAAATTTGGGCAACAATCGATGTAATTTTAATTATCTTTGTTATTATTATACTTAAATATAGTATTGTTGTACACTAACTATTATATTTGTTGTGTAATGCAGGAAAAATGGAATGTTCCTAATAATGAATTTATTAAAATGAAATGTTTTCAATATATGGGTGAGCATTGGAGGGCATTTAAAGTTACATTAACAAGGAGATACTTAAATAATGGGGACCTGAGTCATAAATCTCCTGTTGATGTATATCCTTTTATTGATGATGAAATATGGCAAGCGTTCATTAAGACGAGAGAGGATCCTTCCTTTCAGGTTAGTTGTATATATGATTTGGTTGTTCTTTCTAATATTTTAGTATTATATTTAATTGGCATGTTATTTACAATAGGAGAAAAGAAAGAACGCACAAATGATTCAATCTTTTAATAAGTACCCCCACAAATTATCTCGTGGGGGATACGCATTGCTAGAGAAGAAAATGATTCAAGAGAAATTAAAAGAAAGACAAAAGTCAGCTGGAGATTCAGAAGTTTCACCTCCATCTCCACCATCGCGCCATGAGATGTGGAAGAGAGCCCGACAAACACCATCAGGAGAGTACACATCAGAAGAAACACGTCTTATTGTTGAAAAAATTGTAAGTAAATATGTAATTCTAATTTCTTAAATACATATTTATGCATAGCAGGTCTAATATATATATATATATATATATGTATGTATTTTAAATTGTATATTTTAGGATTCTCTTGTGGAACAAACATCTCAAGGAAACTTCCATCAAAAAGGACGTCAAGATATTTTGTCAGAAGCTATTGGGCGACCAGAACACCCTGGTCGTGTTCGGGCAGTTGGTAGAGGTGTGGGGATTCGCCAATACTTTGGATCACATTCTCGTCCATCCTCTACTCCACCTATTATGAGTAGCGACCAAATAGAGATCATAAAAGCAGAGCTTACTAAGGTGATTAGAGAGCAAGTGATGCAAGATATATCATCTATGGCTTTCTCTAAACAAAACAATAATTCCCCAATTGGCTCTCCTAATACCACTTTACATGCAAGCACAAAAGGTAGTTGTTCTGGTGTGCCACATATACTAGATGAAGAGGACGATATCCCAGAACATTGTGAATTATATATTGATAGACATACTCATATTGTGGCATATGCTGATGTGTACAAGTTAGGACCCACTATACACAATCAACTTCTAAATAATGATATGGTGAGGGTTGTGGTTACGAAGGTGCTAGATGCAAATGCTCAAGTACCTATGCCCACTGATGAGGTGTCAACAGTTGGTCAAGCCCCCAACAATTTTATTCAATGGC
>NC_021164.2:22310512-22311976 GCF_000331145.2 Cicer arietinum | reverse complement strand
ATTGTGTATTGTAGTCGTCATTGGCAATTGCTTATTATCAATCCTAAGGAGCGCAATATAGTCTTTATATGTTCATTGGGAAGGAAGCCAGATAAAAAAATATGTCAAATTGTTGATTTGTAAGTATTTAATTTATTTATATTGTTCATAAGTATTGTAATATATTTTGTAACACAATTTCAATAATTATTTTTATTTTGTAGAGCTTTCGAAGGTTATTATAAGTTGCTAGGTTTAAGAGTTAAACCGAAGATAACATGGAGTTTTCCTATAGTAAGTTGTTTAAAAATAAAAACTTTATTTATAATATTATAAAAATTTTATGCATTTAACATTTTTTTTTCAATTTTAGAGTCAAAGACAAGCTTCAAATTATGAGTGTGGCTATTATGTCATGTTACATATGTGGAACATTGTAACAGCTGGTATTGTTGATTCATGGATGCAAGTACGTAAATTTCTTAAAAGTTGTTATTGATTGTGTTTTTGTATGTTCGTATGATAAAAAATTATATGTTGTTATTGATTGATGTTTTTTTTTTCCAGATATTTGACGACTCGAGATCATTTCATCCGGATCAAATTAAAGAAGTTCAAGAACGTTGTGTGGATTTTATTTTGAAATTAATTGAAGAAAATGACGGTGCTTGAATATATATCTATTGAATATTGCTAAATGTGATTTTGTAATTTTATTAATTGACATCTAAATGATTTTTCGTCTTGCCAAGAGTAATCAGAAATGATAGACATTCTTTATACTCTATGTTTTGTATGAACTTCTATTACGGTATATTTTGGCTATTATATAGCTATATGAAATTGTGGTTAAAAGTACAAAATTTTAATTTGAAATTTAATACGAAATATTGTATTTATGTGTATGGAGTAGGAGCATAAAAAAAATGATAAAATTATTATAAAATATATATATATATATATATATTTACTCTATCTATTAAGTCTGTTGATCAAAAGAACCGACTTAAAAAGATGACTTGTTGAACTGAATTTATGATATTTAATTCGGTTAAGTTGAACCGACTTAAATGGACGAAGCTCTGTTAAGTCGGTTAAAATGAACATTTTAAGTCAGTTCTGTGTCCGAGTTAATAGCAAACGACTTAATAAACACGAATGTTTAAGTCTGTTAAGTTGAACCGACTTAAAAGGAAGAAGCTCTGTTAAGTCGGTTAAACTTAACCGACTTAAAAAAGATGTGTTTATTAAGTCGTTTGCTGTTAACTCGGACACAGAACTGACATAAAATGTACATTTTAACCGACTTAAAAAGGTAAATTTCTACTAGTGCCTCCCTAAGCTTATTCTAGTCCAATTAGGGTTTTCAATCAATCTTGTATATCCAATAGCTGTCTTTGGGTCATTGGATTATCATTTAGCTCATTTTCGTCTTCCCTAGTCTTATTCTAGTCCAATTAAGGTTTTTAACCAATCATGTGCATC
>NC_021164.2:22307524-22310012 GCF_000331145.2 Cicer arietinum | reverse complement strand
TTGGATGCACAAGATTGGTTAAAAACCTTAGTTGGACAAGAATAAGTTTAGGAAGGACGAAAACGACCTAAGTGTTCGTCCAATGACACAAATGAACTTATTGGCTGCACAAGATTGGTTAAAAACCACTGTTGGACAAGAAAAAGTCTAGGTAGGACGAAAATGACCTAAATGTTTGTCCAATTACATAAACACACCTATTGGATACCCAAGATTGGTTAAAAACCCTAATTGGACTAGAATAAACCTAGGGAGGACGAAAATGACCTAAATGTTCGTCCAATGACACAAACACACCTATTGGATGCACAAGATTGGTTAAAAACCCAAATTGGACAAGAATAAGCCAATGGGGGACGAAAATGACTTAAATTTTCATCCAATAACACAAACACACATATTGGATGCACAAGATTGGTTAAAAACCCTTGTTGGACAAGAATAAGTGTTGGAAGGACGAAAATCACCAAATGTTCATCCAATGACACAAACACACCTATTGGATGCACAAGATTGGTTAAAAACCCTAGTTGGACAAGAAAAAGTCTAGGTAGGACTAAACTGACCTAAATGGTCATCCAATTACACAAGCAAACCTATTGGATGCACAAGATTGGTTGAAAACCCTAATTGGACTAGAATAAACCAAGGGGACGAATAAACCAATGACACCAATGCACTTATCGGATGCACCAATGACACCAATGACACCAATGCACTTATCGGATGCAAAAGATTGGTTAAAAACCCTAGTTGGACAAGAAAAAGTCTAGGTAGGACTAAACTGACCTAAATGTTCATCCAATTACACAAACAAACCTATTGGATGCACAAGTTTGGTTGAAAACCCTAATTGGACTAGAATAAACCAAGGGGACAAATAAACCAATGACACCAATGCACTTATCGAATGCACCAATGACACCAATGACACCAATGCACTTATTGGATGCACAAGATTGGTTAAAAACCCTTATTGGACAAGAATTAGCCAATGGGGGACGAAAATGACGTAAATGTTCATCTAATGACACAAACACACCTATTGGATGCACAAGATTGGTTAAAAACCCTAATTGGACAAGAATTAGCCAATGGGGGACGAAAATGACGTAAATGTTCATCCAATGACACAAACACACCTATTGGATGCACAAGATTGGTTAAAAACGCAAGTTGGACAACAATAAACCTAGGAAGGACAGAAATGACCTAAATGTTCGTCCAATGACACAAACACACCTATTGGATGCACAAGATTGGTTAAAAACCGTAATTGGACTAGAATAATCCTAGGGAGGACGAAAATGACCTAAATGTTCATCCAATTAAACAAACACACCTATTGGATGCACAAGATTGGTTAAAAACCCTAGTTGGACAAGAATAAGTGTATGAAGGACGAAAATGACCTAAATGTTCATCCAATGACACAAAAACACCTATTGGATGCACAAGATTGGTTAAAAACCCTAATTGGACTAGAATAAATTTAGGGAGGACGAAAATGACCTAAATGTTCATCCAATGACACAAACACACCTATTGGATGCACAAGATGGGTTAAAAACCCTAGTTGGACTAGAATAAGTTTAGGAAGGACGAAAATGACCTAAATGTTCGTCCAATGACACAAACACACCTATTGGATGCACAAGATTGGTTAAAAACCTTAGTTGGACAAGAATAAGTTTAGGAAAGACGAAAATGACCTAAATGTTCATCCAATGACACAAACACCCTTATTGGATGCACAAGATTGGTTAAAAGCCCTAAATGGTCTAGAATAAACATAGGGTGGACGAAAATGACCTAAATGTTCATCCAATGACACAAACACACCTATTGGATGCACAAGATGGGTTAAAAATCGTTATTGGACTAGAATAAACCTACGGAGGACGAAAATGATCTAAATGTTTATCCAATGACACAAACACACCTATTGGATGCACAAGATTGGTTAAAAACCTTAGTAGGACAAGAATAAGTTTAGGAAGGACGAAAATGACCTAAATGTCCATCCAATGACACAAACTCACCTATTAGATGCACAAGATTAGTTAAAAACCCAAGTTGGACAAGAATAAACCTAGGGAGGACGAAAATGACCTAAATGTTCATGAAATGACACAAACACACCTATGGCTTAAAAACTCTAATTGGACTAGAATAAACCTACGGAGGATGCAAATGACCTAAGTGTAAATCCAATGACACAAATGAACTTATTAGCTGCACAAGATTGGTTAAAAACCCTAGTTGGACAAGAATAAGTCTAGGTAGGACGAAAATGACCTAAATGTTCATCCAATGACACAAACACACCTATTGGATGCAGAAGATTGGTTAAAAATCTTTATTGGATTAGAATAAACCTAGGGAGGACGAAAATGGCCTAAATGTTCATCCAATGACTCAAATGAACTTATTGGATGCACAAGATTGGTTAAAAACCCTAATTGGACAAGAATAAGCCAAGGGAGGA
>NC_021164.2:22306785-22307242 GCF_000331145.2 Cicer arietinum | reverse complement strand
ATGACACAAATGAACTTATTAGCTGCACAAGATTGGTTAAAAACCCTAGTTGGACAAGAATAAGTCTAGGTAGGATGAAAATGACCTAAATGTTCATCCAATGACACAAACACACCTATTGGATGCAGAAGATTGGTTAAAAATCTTTATTGGATTAGAATAAACCTAGGGAGGACGAAAATGGCCTAAATGTTCATCCAATGACTCAAATGAACTTATTGGATGCACAAGATTGGTTAAAAACACTTATTGGACAAGAATAAGCCAAGGGAGGACGAAAATGACCTAAGTGTTCATCCAATTAACTTATTGGATGCACAAGATTGGTTAAAAACCCTAATTGGACAAGAATTAGCCAATCGGGGACGAAAATGACGTAAATGTTCATCTAATGACACAAACACACCTATTGGATGCACAAGATTGGTTAAAAACACTAATTGGACTAGAATACACC
>NC_021164.2:22302559-22306574 GCF_000331145.2 Cicer arietinum | reverse complement strand
TAAATGTTCATCCAATGACACAAACACACCTATTGGATGCACAAGATTGGTTAAAAACCCTGATTGGACTAGAATACACATAGGGAGGACGAAAATGACCTAAATGTTCATCCAATGACACAAATGAACATATTGGATACACAAGATTGGTTAAAAAGTCTAGGTAGAAAAAGTCTAGGTAGAACGAAAATGACCTAAATGTTCATCCAATTACACAAACACACCTATTGGATGCACAAGATTGGTTAAAAACCCTAATTGGATTAGAATACACCTAGGGAGGACGAAAATGACCTAAATGTTCATCAAATGACACAAACACACCTATTGGATGCACAAGATTGGTTAAAAACCCTAATTGGATTAGAATACACCTAGGGAGGACGAAAATGACCTAAATGTTCATCAAATGACACAAACACACCTATTGGATGCACAAGATTGGTTAAAAACCCTAATTGGATTAGAATACACCTAGGGAGGACGAAAATGACCTAAATGTTCATCAAATGACACAAACACACCTATTGGATGCACAAGATTGGTTAAAAACCCTAATTGGATTAGAATACACCTAGGGAGGACGAAAATGACCTAAATGTTCATCAAATGACACAAACACACCTATTGGATGCACAAGATTGGTTAAAAACCCTAATTGGATTAGAATACACCTAGGGAGGACGAAAATGACCTAAATGTTCATCAAATGACACAAACACACCTATTGGATGCACAAGATTGGTTAAAAACCCTAATTGGATTAGAATACACCTAGGGAGGACGAAAATGACCTAAATGTTCATCCAATGACACAAACACACCTATTGGATACACAAGATTGGTTAAAAACCTTATTAGGACAAGAATAAGTTTAGGAAGGACGAAAATGACCTAAATGTCCACCCAATGACACAAACTCACCTATTAGATGCACAAGATTGGTTAAAAACCCTAATTGGACTAGAATAAACCCAATGACACAAACACACCTATGTCTTAAAAACCCTAATTAGACTAGAATAAACCTAGGGAGGATGAAAATGACCTAAGTGTTCATCCAATGACACAAATGAACTTATTGGATGCACAAGAATGGTTAAAAACCCTAATTGGATTAGAATACACCTAGGGAGGACGAAAATGACCTAAATGTTCTTCCAATGACACAAACACACCTATGTCTTAAAAACCCTAATTAGACTAGAATAAACCTAGGGAGGATGAAAATGACCTAAGTGTTCATCCAATGACACAAATGAACTTATTGGATGCACAAGAATGGTTAAAAACCCTAATTGGATTAGAATACACCTAGGGAGGACGAAAATGACCTAAATGTTCTTCCAATGACACAAACACACCTATGTCTTAAAAACCCTAATTAGACTAGAATAAACCTAGGGAGGATGAAAATGACCTAAGTGTTCATCCAATGACACAAATGAACTTATTGGATGCACAAGAATGGTTAAAAACCCTAATTGGATTAGAATACACCTAGGGAGGACGAAAATGACCTAAATGTTCTTCCAATGACACAAACACACCTATGTCTTAAAAACCCTAATTAGACTAGAATAAACCTAGGGAGGATGAAAATGACCTAAGTGTTCATCCAATGACACAAATGAACTTATTGGATGCACAAGAATGGTTAAAAACCCTAATTGGATTAGAATACACCTAGGGAGGACGAAAATGACCTAAATGTTCATCAAATGACACAAACACACCTATGTCTTAAAAACCCTAATTAGACTAGAATAAACCTAGGGAGGATGAAAATGAACTAAGTGTTCATCCAATGACACAACTGAACTTATTGGCTGCACAAGATTGGTTAAAAACCCTAGTTGGACAAGAATAAGTCTAGGTAGGACGAAAATGACCTAAATGTTCATCCAATGACACAAACACACCTATGTCTTAAAAACCCTAATTAGACTAGAATAAACCTAGGGAGGACGAAAATGACCTAAATGTTCATCCAATGACACAAACACACCTATGTCTTAAAAACCCTAATTAGACTAGAATAAACCTAGGGAGGACGAAAATGACCTAAATGTTCATCCAATGACACAAGCACACCTATTGGATGCACAAGATTGGTTAAAAATCGTTATTGGACTAGAATAAACCTAGGGAGGACGAAAATGATCTAAATGTTTATCCAACGACACAAACACACCTATTGGATGCACAAGATTGGTTAAAAACCTTAGTAGGACAAGAATAAGTTTAGGAAGGACGAAAATGACCTAAATGTCCCTCTAATGACACAAACTCACCTATTAGATGCACAAGATAGGTTAAAAACCCAAGTTGGACAAGAATAAACCTAGGGAGGACGAAAATGACCTAAATGTTCATGAAATGACACAAACACACCTATTGGATGCACAAGATTGGTTAAAAACCTAAGTTGGACAAGAATAAACCTAGGGAGGACGAAAATGACCTAAAAGTTCATCAAATGACACAAATGAACTTATTGGCTGTACAAGATTGGTTAAAAACAGTAGTTGGACAAGAATAAGCCAAGGGAGGACGAAAATGACCTAAGTGTTCATCCAATGATAGAAATGAACTTATTGGATGCACAAGATTTGTTAAAAACCCTAATTATACAAGAATAAGCAAATGGGGGACGAAAATCAGGTACATGTTCATCCAATGACACAAACACACCTATTGGATGCACAAGATTGGTTAAAAACCCTAAATGGACTACAATAAACCTAGGGAGGACGAAAATGACCTAAATGTTCATCCAATGACACAAATGAACTTATTGGATGCACAAGATCTGTTAAAAACCCTAACTGGACAAGAATAAGCCAATGGGGGACGAAAATGACGTAAATGATCATCCAATGACACAAACACACATGTTGGATGCACAAGATTGGTTAAAAACCCTAATTTGACTAGAATACACCTAGGGAGGACGAAAATGACCTAAATGTTCATCCAATGACACAAACACACCTATTAGATGCACAAGATTGGTTAAAAACCATAAGTGAACTAAAATAAACCTCGGAGGGCGAAAATGACCTAAATGTTCATCCAATGACACAAACACACCTATTAGATGCACAAGATTGGTTAAAAACCATAAGTGGACTAAAATAAACCTCGGAGGACGAAAATGACCTAAATGTTCATCCAATGACACAAACACACCTATTGGATGCACAAGATTGGTTAAAAACCCTAAATGGACTAGAATAAACCAAGGGAGGACGAAAATGACCTAAATGTTCATCCAATGACACAAACACACCTATTGGATGCACAAGATTGGTTAAAAACCCTAAATGGACTAGAATAAACCAAGGGAGGACGAAAATGACCTAAATGTTCATCCAATGACACAAATGAACTTATTGGATGCACAAGATTGGTAAAAAACCCTAGTTGGACAAGAATAAGTCTAGGTAGGACAAAAATGACCTAAATGTTAATACAATGGCACAAACACACCTATTGGATGCCGAAGATTGGTTAAAACCCTAATTGGGCTATAGTAAACCTAGGGAGGACGAAAATGACCTAAATGTTCATTCAATGACACAAACACACCTATTGGATGCACAAGATTGGTTAAAAACCCTAGTTGGACAAGAATAACTGTAGGAAGGACGAAAATGACCTAAATGCTCATCCAATGACACAAACACACCTATTCGATGCACAAGATTGGTTAAAAACCCTAATTGGACTAGAATAAACATAGGGAGGACGAAAATGACCTAAATGTTCATCCAATGACACACACACACCTATTGGATGCACAAGATTGGTTAAAAACCCAAATTGGACTAGAATAAACCTAGGGAGCACGAAAATGACCTAAATGTTCAACCAATGACACAAATGAACTTATTAGATGCACAAGATTGGTTAAAAACCCTAGTTGGACAAGAATAAGTCTAGGTAGGACGAAAATGACGTAAATGTTCATCCAACGACACAACACACCTATTGGATGCACAAGATTGGTTAA
>NC_021164.2:22293369-22300315 GCF_000331145.2 Cicer arietinum | reverse complement strand
TGTTCATCCAATAACACAAACACATCTATTGGATGCACAACATTGGTTAAAAACCGTAATTGGACTAGAATAAACCTAGGGAGGACGAGAATGACCTGAATGTTCATCCAATGACACAAACACACCTATTGGATGCACAAGATTGGTTAAAAACCCAAGTTGGACAAGAATAAGAGTAGGAAGGACGAAAATGACCTAAATGTTCATCCAATGACACAAAAACACCTATTGGAAGCACAAGATTGGTTAAAAACCCTAATAGGACTAGAATAAACCTAGGGAGGAAGAAAATGAGCTAAATGTTCATCCAATGACACAAACACACCTATTGGATGCACAACATTGGTTAAAAACCCTAGGTTGACAAGAATACGTCTAGGTAGGAATAAAATGACCTAAATTTTCATCCAATGACACAAACACACCTATTGGATGCACAAGATTGGTTAAAAACCTAATAGGACTAGAATAAACCTAGGGAGGAAGAAAATGAGCTAAATGTTCATCCAATGACACAAATGAACTTATTGGATGCACAAGATTGTTTAAAAACCCTAATTTAACAAGAATAAGCCAAGGGAGGACGAAAATGTTCTAAGTGTTCATCCAATGAACTTATTGGATGCACAAGATAGGTGAAAAACCCATGTTGCACAAGAATAAGTGTAGGAAGGACGAAAGTGACCTAAATGTTCATCCAATGACACAAACACACCTATTGGATGCACAAGATTGGATAAAAATTCTCATTTTACTAGAATAAACATAGGGAGGAAGAAAATGACCTAAATGTTCATCCAATGAGACAAGCACACCTATTGGATGCACAAGATTGGTTAAAAACCCTAGTTGGACAAGAATAAATTTAGGATGGACAAAAATGACGTAAATGTTCCACCAATGACACAAACACACCTATTGGATGCACAAGATTGGTTAAAAACCTTAGTTGGACAAGAATAAGTTTAGGAAGGACGAAAATGACCTAAATGTTCATCCAATGACACTAACACACCTAATGGATGCACAAGATCGGTTAAAAACCGTAATTGGACTAGAATAAACCTAGGGATGACGAAAATGACCTAAATGTTCATCCAATGACACAAATGAACTTATTGGATGCACCAGATTGGTTCAAAATCCTAATTGGACAAGAATAAGCCAATGGGGGACGAAAATGACGTAAATGTTCAGCCAATGACACAAACACATCTATTGGATGCACAAGATTGGTTAAAAACCCTAATTGGACTAGAATACACCTAGGGAGGACGAAAATGACCTAAATGTTCATGCAATGACACAAACACATCTATTTGATGCACAAGATTGGTTAAAAATCTAACTTGGACAAGATTAAACCTATATAGGACGAAAATGACGTGAATGTTCATCCAATGACACAAACACACCTATTAGATGCACAAGATTGGTTAAAAACCCTAAATGGACTAGAATAAACCTAGGGAGGAAGAAAATGCCCTAAATGTTCATCCAATGACACAAATGAACATATTGGATGCACAAGATTGGTTACAAATCCTAGTTTGACAAGAATAATTGTAGGTAGGATGAAAATGAACTTATTGGATGCACAAGATTGGTTAAACACTCTAATTGGACAAGAATAAGCCAATGGGGGATGAAGAATACCTAAATGTTCCTCCAACGACACAAACACACCTATTGGATGCACAAGACTGGTTAAAAACCCTAATTGGACTAGAATAAACCTAGGGAGGACGAAAATGACCTAAATGTTCATCCAATGACACAAACACACCTATTGGATGCACAAGATTGGTTAAAAACCCTAATAGGACTAGAATAAACCTAGGGAGGACGAGAATGACCTAAATGTTCATCCAATGACACAAACACACCTATTGGATGCACAAGATTGGTTAAAAACCCTAATAGGACTAGAATAAACCTAGGGAGGACGAGAATGACCTAAATGTTCATCCAATGACACAAACACACCTATTGGATGCACAAGATTGGTTAAAAACCCTAATAGGACTAGAATAAACCTAGGGAGGACGAGAATGACCTAAATGTTCATCCAATGACACAAACACACCTATTGGATGCACAAGATTGGTTAAAAACCCTAATAGGACTAGAATAAACCTAGGGAGGACGAGAATGACCTAAATGTTCATCCAATGACACAAACACACCTATTGGATGCACAAGATTGGTTAAAAACCCTAGTTGGACAAGAATAAGTTTAGGAAGGACGAAAATATCCTAAATGTGCATCCAATAACACAAACACACCTTATGGATGCTAAAGATTGGTTAAAAACCTTATTGGACTAGAATAAACCTAGGGAGGACGAAAATGACCTAAATGTTCATCCAATGACACAAATGAACTTATTGGATGCACAAGATTGGTTAAAAACCCTTATTGGTCAAGAATAAGCCAATTATTTTGTGTTGTAAATTAATTGAAAGTTCCCCATTTAAAATATTTCAATTATTTTGTGTTGTAAATTAATTGAAAGTTCCCCATTTAAAATATTTCAATTATTTTGTGTTGTAAATTAATTGAAAGTGTCTCATTTAAAATATTTCAATTATTTTGTGTTGTAAATTAATTGAAAGTTCCCCATTTAAAATATTTCAATTATTTTGTGGTTGTAAATTTCATCGGTACTTAGATATTCACAAAATAATAACAATAAAAAAGAAAACAATAATATACTATTATATTATTCTTAGCTCTTATTAATACGACACTTTAGGACAATAAATAAAAAGTAAAATATACATTTCCTGAATAATAAAATTGTTTTAGTTTTAATTTTTTACCTTAATCTTTAAAGTTATATATTTTTAACAGAAGTAGTTATGGATCGTAGTTGGATGAATGCTAATCGTTTAAGTGAAGTGTATCAGAAAGGTGTGGAAGAACTTTTAGAATTTGCTTTAAAAAAACTTTTCAAAAATGAAGGAAAGTTTTATTGTCCTTGTGTTAAATGTTTAAATGGAAACCCATTACACTTTGAAGAAATAAGAAATCATCTTATTTGTTATGGAATATGCCAAACTTATACAAAATGGACATGGCATGGTGATTCGTTAAACATGACAAATGTATCAGAAAGAGAAGAAGTTCGTGAAGATATGGACAATCGGCTTGAGGACATGATTCTTGTTATTGGACAAGAGTATTTTCAGCGTGCACATGTTTTTGATAGTTTGTGCAACGACAAAGAAGAGGCTTTGTATCCGGGATGCACTAACTTCACACGGTTGTCTGCAGTGCTGAGATTGTTCAACTTGAAAGCGAGAAATGGATGGACAGACAAAAACTTCACGGAACTGCTTGAGTTGTTGAAAGAAATGCTTCCTGAAGATAACACATTGCCAAACCGTTATTATGATGCAAAGGAGATATTGTGTCCAATGGGTATGGAGTATAAGAAAATACATGCATGCCCTAATGATTTCATACTATACCGAAATGAGTTTGAAGAGTTGAACCAATGTCCCGTGTGTGGGTTATCACGCTATAAAGTGAAGGATGGTGATTCCAATTGCGATGAAAGCACAACAGGTCCTCCTGCAAAGGTGTTATGGTATCTTCCAATAATTCCAAGGTTCAAACGATTATTCGTTAATGTGAATGATGCAAAGAATATTAGATGGCATGCTGATGAGAGACAACGTGATGGACAACTTCGTCATCCAGCTGATTCATTACAATGGAAGAAAGTTGATGAATTGTATCCTGAATTCGGGAATGAGCCAAGAAATCTTAGACTTGGACTTGCCACAGATGGAATGAACCCATACGGTAACTTAAGTAGTAACCATAGTTCATGGCCCGTTCTCTTAATTATCTACAATCTACCTCCTTCAATTTGCATGAAGCGCAAATACATTATGTTATCTATGATGATTTCGGGTCCAAGGCAACCTGGAAATGACATTGATGTTTATCTAAGTCCATTGATCGAAGACTTGAGAATTCTTTGGGAGGAAGGAGTTGAAGTGTTTGATGGTTATTCTTGTGATTATTTTAAAATGCATGCAATGTTATTTTGCACCATCAATGATTTTCCTGCGTATGGAAACTTGAGTGGTTATAGTGTTAAGGGACATAAAGCGTGTCCTATATGTGAAGAAGACACATGCTACCTCCAATTAAAACATGGAAGGAAGACTGTTTACGTTGGACATCGAAGATTTCTTAAACCTAATCACCCATATCGTAGGTTCAGAAAAGCATTTAATGGAGATCAAGAGAATCGAATTGCTCCAAAAGCATTAACTGGGGAGCAAATTTATCAAAGGTTGAAGGATGTCAATGTTAAATTTGGAAAGAATAAAAAACAATCCCATTGAGAAAAATGTATGGAAGAAGAGGTATGTGTTCTTTAATCTTCCTTATTGGTCCAGTCTAGATGTTAGACATTGTATTGATGTGATGCATGTGGAGAAAAATGTGTGTGATAGTGTAATTGGAACACTTCTCAACATTCCAGGAAAAACAAAGGATGGATTGAATGCTCGTTTAGATATGGTTGAGATAGGTATACGACAAGAATTAGCTCCACAACCATCAGATAAGCGAATGTATTTGCCTTCGGCTTGTCTATACAAAGGGTCAAGATGACAAAAGTACAGTGCAAAATAGTGGAGTTATGGTTGTTGCTGAGTCAATGCACTTTTCAAGTTCAAAAGATGAAAATCCTGTTGTGGCATCAATATCTTACTTTGGGATCATTGAAGAGATTTGGGATGTCGATTTTATTAAGTTTAAAGTTCCTGTTTTTAAATGTAAATGGATTGACATAAACAATGGGGTTAAAATTGATGAATTTGGTTTTACATTGGTAGACCTTGAAAAAGTAGCTTATAAGGATGAGCCATTTATTATGGCATCTCAAGCAAGACAAGTGTTTTATGTTAGTGACCCTTCTAACAAAAAGTGGTAAGTGGTTCTCCAAGGAAAAAACATGTATGGACATGATGAAAGTCTAAGTTCACTACGGGATATTTATGAGACTCCTTCTTTCTCACAACAAATACCTGGTTTCATTGTGGAAAATATAGACGACGATGTGTATGCCACTCGTGATGATCATCATGAAGGGATATGGGAGAATATTCAAACATGACAATTTTTGGAAATAAAGCGGTACAATATCATAGTTTTGTATAAACTTTGCTTTGTTTATAATTTTTTACTTGCAATATTGTCATCCTTATATAATAATTTATCTATAACATCATGTTATTTATTCATTATTTTGAATTGTTACTGACCATAATTATATATTTTTTAAACAGAGACACATGGGTGATCCCTCAGCTTCTTCACAAAATGGATCAGATTCTAACTCTACCCAAAAAAAGAGTAGACGCGGTACACGGAAGACAAAGTTGTTACAAAAGTGTAAGGATGGTGATAAGTTATCAATTGATTTTGATCAATCAACTGGACTGCCTATAGGTCATAACAGGAAAGCTTTCATTGGTCATGTGGCTTCCCTTGCTCGAGACAAAGTCAGTATTTTAACCAATGAATGGGATGAAGTACATGAAGACGTAAAGAAAAAAATTTGGGCAACAATCGATGTAATTTTAATTATCTTTGTTAAATGTGATTTTGTAATTTTATTAATTGACATCTAAATGATTTTTCGTCTTGCCAAGAGTAACTAGAAATGATAGACAATCTTTATACTCTATATTTTGTATGAACTTCTATTACGGTATAGTTTGGCTATTATATAGCTATATAAAATTGTGGTTAAAAGTACCAAATTTTAATTTGAAATTTAATACGAAATATTTTATTTATATATGTATGGAGTAGGAGCATAAGAAAAATGATAAAATTATTATAAAAAAAAAATATATATTTTAACTCTATCTATTAAGTTTGTTGATCAAAAGAACCGACTTAAAAAGATGACTTGTTGAACTGAATTTATGATGTTTAAGTCGGTTACGTTGAACCGACTTAAAAGGACGAAGTTCTGTTAAGTCGGTTAAAATGTACATTTTAAGTCAGTTCCGTGTCTGAGTTAACAGCAAACGACTTAATAAACACATCTTTTTTAAGTCGGTTAAGTTTAACTAACTTAACAGAGCTTCTTCCTTTTAAGTCGGTTTAACTTAACCGACTTAAAAAAGATGTGTTTATTAAGTCGTTTGCTGTTAACTCGGACACGGAACTGACTTAAAATGTATATTTTAACCGACTTAAAAAAGGTAAATTTCTACTAGTGATGACACAAACACACCTATTGGATGCACAAGATTGGTTAAAAACCCAAGTTGGACAAGAATAAACCAAGGGAGGACGAAAATGACCTAAATGTTCATCCAATGACACAAACACACCTATTGGATGCACAAGATTGGTTAAAAACCCAAGTTGGACAAGAATAAACCAAGGGAGGACGAAAATGACCTAAATGTTCATCCAATGACACAAACACACCTATTGGATGCACAAGATTGGTTAAAAACCCAAGTTGGACAAGAATAAACCAAGGGAGGACGAAAATGACCTAAATGTTCATCCAATGACACAAACACACCTATTGGATGCACAAGATTGGTTAAAAACCCTAAATGGACTAGAATAAACCTAAGGAGGACGAAAATGGCCTAAATGTACATCCAATGACACAAATGAACTTATTGGATGCACAAGATTGGTTAAAAACCCTAGGTTGACAAAAATAAGTCTAGGTAGGACGAAAATGACCTAAATATTAATCCAATGACACAAACACACCTATTGGATGCACAAAATTGGTTAAAACCCTAATTGAACTAGAATAAATGTAACACCCCGATTTTCAAAGCGAGGGTGTATTTTTTTTTTAAAGAAATTAAAATAAAACAGAGAAATAAATAAGGTAATACCTTTGGATAAATAATTGAGTCATTATAATTAAAAAGCAGCGGAAAT
>NC_021164.2:22292870-22293359 GCF_000331145.2 Cicer arietinum | reverse complement strand
AAAAAGTGGTACATGTAACCCATCGAAAATAACATGTCAAGCTGATAATATTAGTATAGGTACAATCTTCCATTTTAAAATAAATACAATTCAAAAGAAAGACGTCTGTTCCCTCTATGTCAACCTAATCTGATCATTCTCCAAAACAAACTGAACGCCCTGAGTGATCTCCACGCGCCCCGTAAGATCCTCCTAACATAGCTCTAGTCAGGCATTCCCCTCTACATTCCCATCCACAGGGTACGAACTGGTAGGATTGTCCTGGCTGTCATCTCAGGGCAAAGCCCAGATTTCCACAATAGTTGTAAAGGGTCACCAACCGAAATTAACAGTTAACACATAACATTTAAGTTTTTAAATGCAGAAAATAACCTTTAAACTAAGCATGCACCTTAAAAGGATTTTCCATATGCTAAAAGTTCATATAATGCTTGCCAAATAAAAATGAAGTCAAAATAAGTCTTAAATCAATCAGGTAATAAACAACTG
>NC_021164.2:22287370-22289471 GCF_000331145.2 Cicer arietinum | reverse complement strand
TAAAAACCTTAATTGGACTAGAATAAAGCTAGGGAGGACGAAAATGACCTAAATGTTCATCCAATGACACAAATGAACTTATTGGATGCACTAGATTGGTTAAAAATCCTAATTGGACAAGAATAAGCCAAGGAAGGACGAAAATTACCTAAATATCCATCCAATGACACAAACACACCTATTGGATGCACAAGATTGGTTACAAACCCTAATTGGACTAGAATAAACCTAGGGAGGACGAAAATGACCTAATTGTACATCCAATCATACAAACACACCTATTGGATGCACAAGATTGGTTAAAAACCCTAATTGGACTAGAATAAACCTAGGGAGGACGAAAATGACCTAAATGTTCATCCAATGACACAAATGAACTTATTGGATGCACAAGATTGGTTAAAAACCTTAATTGGACTAGAATAAACCTAGGGAGGACGAAAATGACCTAAATGTTCATCCAATGACACAAATGAACTTATTGGATGCACAAGATTGGTTAAAAACCCTAATAGCACAAGAATAAGCCAATGGGGGACGAAAATGACCTTAATTTTCATCCAATGACACAAACACACCAATTAGATGCACAAGATTGGTTCAAAATCCTAATTGGACTAGAATAAACCTAGGAAGGATGAAAATGACCTAAATGTTCATCCAATGTCACAAACACACCTATTGGATGCACAACATTAGTTAAAAACCTTAGTTGGACTAGAATAAACCTAGGGAGGACGAAAATGACCTAAATGTTTATCCAACGACTCAAATGAACTTATTGGATGCACAAGATTGGTTAAAAACCCTAATTGCACAAGAATAAGCCAATGGAGGACGGAAATGACCAAAATATTCATCCAATGACACAAACACACCTATTGGATGCACAAGATTGGTTACAAACCCTAGTTGGATAAGAATATGTCTAGATAGGACGAAGATGACCAAAATGTTTATCAATTGACACTAACACACCGACTGGATGCACAAGATTGGTTAAAAACCCTAATTGGACTTTAATAAACCTAGGGAGGACAAAAATGATCTAAATTTTCAAACAATGACACAAATGAACTTATTGGATGCACAAGATTTGTTGAAAACCATAATTGGACAAGAAAAAGTCTAGGTAGGACCAAAATGACCTAAATGTTCATCCAATGACACGAATGAACTTATTGGATGCAATAGATTGGTTAAAAACCCTAATTGGACAAGACTAAGCCAAGGAAAGACGAAAATGACCTTAATTTTCATCCAAGGACACAAACACACCTATTGGAAGCACAAGATTGGTTAAAAACCCAAGTTGGAGAAAAATAAGCCAATGGAGGATGAAAATGACCTAAATGTTCATCCAATGACACAAAGACACCTATTAGATGCACAAGATTGGTTAAAACCCTAATTGGACTATAATAAACCTAGGGAGGACGAAAATGACCTAAATGTTCATCCAATGACACAAATGAACTTATTGGATGCACAAGATTGGTTAAAAACCCTAATTAGACAAGAATAAACCAATGGAGGACAAAAATGACCTAAGTGTTCATTCAATGACACAAACACACCTATTGGATGCACAAGATTGGTGAAAAACCCAAGTTGGACAACAATAAACCTAGGGAGGATGAAAATGACCTAAATGTTCATCCAATGACACAAACACACCTATTGGATGCACAAGATTGGTTAAAAACCCTAGTTGGACAAGAATAAATCTAGGTAGGACGAAAATGACCTAAATGTTCATCCAAAGATACAAATGAACTTATTGGATGTACAAGCTTGGTTAAAAACCCTAATTGGACTAGAATAAGTCAAGGGAGGACGAAAATGACCTAAATGTTCATCCAATGACACAAATGAACTTATTGGATTCACAAAATTGGTTAAAAACCCTAATTGGACAAGAATAAGCCAATGGAGGACGAAAATCACCTAAATGTTCAACCAATGAAACAAACACACCTATTTGAAGGACAAGATTTGTCAAAAACCCTAATTGGGCAAGAATAAGCCTAGGGAAGACGAAAATGACCTAAATGTGCATCCAATGACACAAACACGCCTATTAGATGCACAAGATTGGTTA
>NC_021164.2:22280995-22286870 GCF_000331145.2 Cicer arietinum | reverse complement strand
CTAGGTTTATTCTAGTTCAATTAGGATTTTAACCAATCTTGTGCATCCAATTAGTTCATTTTTTTCATTTTATTAACTTTAAGTCATTTTCGTCATCCCTAGGCTTATTCTTATCCAATTATGATTTTTAACCAATCTTATGCATCTAATAGGTATGTTTGTTTCATTGGAGTAACATTTAGGTCATTTTAATCCTCCCCAGGATTATTCTAGACCAATTAGGGTTTTTAACCAATCTAGTGCATCCAATAAGTTCATTTGTGTCATTGGATTAACATTTAGGTCATTTTCGTGCTATCTAGGCTTGTTCTAGTCCAATTAGGGTTTTTAATCAATCTTGTTCATCCAATAGGTGTGTTTCTGTCATTGGAATAACATTTAGGTCATTTTCATCCTCCTTAGTGATATTCTAGTCCAATTCGGGTTTTTAACCGATCTTGTCCATCCAATAAGTTCATTTGTGTCATTGGATTAACATTTAGGTCATTTTCGTCCTCCCTAAGCTTATTGTAGTCCAATTAGGGTTTTCAATCAATCTTGTACATTCAAAAAGTTCATTTGTGTCATTGGATTAACATTTAGGTCATTTTCATCCTCCCTAGGCTTATTCTAGTCTAATAAGGGTTTTTAACCAATCTCGTACATCCAATAAGTTCATTTGTGTCATTGGATTAACATTTAGGTCATTTTCGTCCTCCCTAAGCTTATTCTAGTCCAATAAGGTTTTTTAACCAATCTTTTGCCACATATAAGTTCATTTTTGTCATTCGATTAACATTTAGGTCATTTTCATC
This sequence comes from Cicer arietinum, assembly GCF_000331145.2. Taxonomy (NCBI): domain Eukaryota; kingdom Viridiplantae; phylum Streptophyta; class Magnoliopsida; order Fabales; family Fabaceae; genus Cicer; species Cicer arietinum. The sequence continues at coordinate 22,286,076 of NC_021164.2, read as the reverse complement.
CTCCCTAGGTTTATTCTAGTCCAATTAGGTTTTTAACCAATCTTGTGCATCAAATAAATTCATTTGTGCCATTGGATTAACATTTAGGTCATTTGCGTCCACCGTGGGCTAATTCTAGTCCAATTAGGGTTTTTAACCTATCTTGTGCATTAAATAGGTGTGTTTTAGTAATAGGATTAACATTTACGTCATTTTCATCCTCCCTAGGCTTTTTCTAGTCCAATTAGAGTTTTAAACCAATCATGTGCATCCAATAGGTGAGTTTATGTCATTGGATTAACATTGAAGTCATTTTCGTCCTCCATAGGCTTATTCTAGTCTAATTTGGGGTTTTAACCAATCTTGTGCATCCAATAAGTTCATTTGTGTCATTGGATTACCTTTTAGGTAATTTTCGTCAACCCTAGGCTTATTCTTGTCGAATTAGGGTTTTTAACCAATCTTGTGCATCCAATAGGTGAGTTTGTGTCATTGGATTAACCTTTAAGTCGTTTCCTTTCTCCATAGGCTTATTCTAGTCCAATTAGGGATTTTAACCAATCTTGTGCATCCAATAAGTTCATTTCTGTCATTGGATTAAATTTTAGGTCATTTTTCCCTAGGCTTATTCTTTTCCAATTAGGGTTTTTAACTAATCTTGTGCATCCAATAGGTATCTTTGTGTTATTTGATTATCATTTAGCTCATTTTCGGCTTCCCTAGGCTTATTCTGGTTCAATTAGGGTTTTTAACTAAACTTGTGCATCCGATAGGCAAGTTTGTGTCGCTGGATTAACATTTAGGTCATTTTCATCCTCCCTAGGCTTTTTCTAGTCCAATTAGGGTTTTTAACCAATTTTGTGCATCCAATAGGTGAGTTTGTGTCATTGGGTTAACATTTAAGTAATTTTCGTCCTCCATAGGCTTATTCTAGTCCAATTAGCGGTTTTTACCGATCTTGTGGATCCAATAAGTTCATTTGCGTCATTGGTTTAAAATTTAGGTCATTTCGTCATCCCTAGGCTTATTCTAGTCCAATTAGGGTCATTTTCCTCCAATAGGTATGTTTGTGTCATTTGATTAATTTTTTAGGTCATTTACGTCCTCGGTAGGCTTATTCTAATCCAATTAGGGTTTTCAACAACTGTTGTGCATCAAATAGGTTCATTTGTGTCATTGGATTAACATTTAGGTCATTTTCATCCTCCCTAGGCTTTTTCTAGTCTAATTAGGGTTTTTAACCAATCTTGTGCATCCAATAGGTGAGTTTGTGTCATTGGATTAACATTTAAGTAATTTTTGTCCTCCATAGGCTTATTCTTTTCCAATTAGGGTTTTTAACTAATCTTGTGCATCCAATAGCTATCTTTGTGTTATTTGATTATCATTTAGCTCATTTTCATCTTCCCTAGGCTTATTCTAGTCCAATTAGGGTTTTTAACTAAACTTATGCATCTAATAGGTATGTTTGTGTCATTGGATTAACATTTAGGTCATTTTCATCCTCCCTAGGCTTATTCTAGTCCAATTAGGGTTTTTAACCAATCTTGTGCATCCAATAAATTCATTTGTGTCATTTGATTAATTTTTTAGGTCATTTTCGTCCTCGCTAGGCTTATTCTTGTGCAATTAGAGTTTTTAACCAATCTTGTGCTTCCAATAGGTGTGTTTGTGTCATTGGATTAAGATTTAGGTCCTTTTCATCCTCCTTAGGCATATTCTAGTCCAATTCGGGTTTTTAACCATTCTTGTCCATCCAATAAGTTCTTTTGTGTCACTGGATTAACATTTAGGTCATTTTTGTCCTCACTAGTAGAAAATTGAGTTTTTAATTCAGCAGATGTAAGTCGGTTATGTGCCACCAGACTTAACAAATGAAGCGGAGGTATATTTAAGTCGGTTGGCCATATAAACGAGTTAACAAAATGTGGCGGTGGCAATTTTTTAAATATGTGAAACACTATTAAAATGGTTAGATTGACAACTGACTTAAGAAATACGGTAAAATATTTATCCCATTTAATAAAATGAGGCGGTGGCAATTTTGTAAATATTTATGTCATTTAACAAAATGAGGCGGTGGCAATTTTGTAAATATTTAATACTTGTCTAACGCGGGTATATTGATAACCGACTTAAGGATAAAACGTAAAATGAAGCAGTGGCAATTTTGTAAATATTTATGCCATTTAATAAATGAGGCAGTGGCAATTTTGTAAATATTTAATACTTGTTTAATGCGGTTATATGGATAACCAGACAGGTTAAAAAAAAATAAAAGATGTCGTGTATTTAGTGTTTTATATTCCCGCTCCTATAACATCGTGCTCTAAACCTCTTTCTTCCATTCGTAACTCTGTACCGTGAAGCACCTACAACTTGGATTCGACTTTACAACCGTTGCCGTTTTATCGTCATCACTTCATCAATTCATCAATTCATTAAGACTGGTTTGATTCTCAAATTAAATTACATATTTTACATATTTTACATATTTCATTTTTTAGAAATTTCATTTTTTAGAAATTTCATTTTTTAGAATTTGTGTGTGGACATAATAGGGAGCAAAACAGTAGTATTTTATATAGAAAGCGTATAGATAGTAAGGTGTAAACTTATAAATGTAGTATTTTATTTTATGTATTAAAGACATTAGACATGAATATTTTTAGGGTGAGTTTGTTTTAGAACGGAGGGATTGCAACGTTCTTTTGTTTAATCTAAATCAATTAAGTTTGCCCTTTTATTTTTTGGCTGAAAAACACTCTTCAATAAAACAATTAAAAATATACAATAACAATATCATTTTATATAGAAAGGCAGATAAGGTACTCTTTAACAAAACAAGTAAAAATATACAATAACAATAGCATTTTATGTATAAAGGCAGATAAGGTACTCTTCAACAAAATAATTAAAAAATATACCATAACAATAGCATTTTAGATAGAAAGGCAGATAAGGTGTAAACTTTACAAATGTTGTATGTTATCTATTAAATCTGAAAGTAATAGCTCTTATCATTGAGGCTTAGGAAAATTAATTAATTTTGAAATACATAAAAGAAATTTATTAAACTAATACACTTGAAAATGTATCATATTTGAACTATTTCAAATGGAAGTGTCTCATTTAAAATATTTCAATTATTTTGTGGTTGTAAATTTCATCGGTACTTAGATATTCACAAAATAATAACAATAAAAAAGAAAACAATAATATACTATTAGATTATTCTTAGCTATTATGAATACGACACTTTAGGACAATAAATAAAAAATAAATATACATTTCCTGAATAATAAAATTGTTTTAGTTTTAATCTTTTACCTTAATCTTTACAGTTATATATTTTTAACAGAAGTAGTTATGGATCGTAGTTGGATGAATGCTAATCGTTTAAGTGAAGTGTATCAGAAAGGTGTGGAAGAATTTTTAGAATTTGCTTTAAAAAAACTTCCCAAAAATGAAGGAAAGTTTTATTGTCCTTGTGTTAAATGTTTAAATGGAAATCGGTTACAATTTGAAGAAATAAGAAATCATCTTATTTGTTATGGAATATGCCAAACTTATACAAAATGGATATGGCATGGTGATTCGTTAAACATGACAAATGTATCAGAAAGAGAAGAAGTTCGTGAAGATATGGACAATCGGCTTGAGGACATGATTCTTGTTATTGGACAAGAGGATTTTCAGCGTGCACATGTTTTTGATAGTTTGTGCAACGACAAAGAAGAGGCTTTGTATCCGGGATGCACTAACTTCCCACGATTGTCTGCAGTGCTGAGATTGTTCAACTTGAAAGCGAGAAATGGATGGACAGACAAAAGCTTCACGGAACTGCTTGAGTTGTTGAAAGAAATGCTTCCTGAAGATAACACATTTCCAAACCGTTATTATGATGCAAAGAAGATATTGTGTCCAGTGGGTATGGAGTATAAGAAAATACATGCATGCCCTAATGATTGCATACTATACCGAAATGAGTTTGAAGAGTTGAACCAATGTCCCGTGTGTGGGTTATCACGCTATAAAGTGAAGAATGGTGATTCCAATTGCGATGAAAGCGCAACAGGTCCTCCTGCAAAGGTGTTATGGTATCTTCCAATAATCCCAAGGTTCAAACGATTATTCGTTAATGTGAATGATGCAAAGAATATTAGATGGCATGCTGATGAGAGACAATGTGATGGACAACTTCGTCATCCAGCTGATTCATTACAATGGAAGAAAGTTGATGAATTGTATCCTGAATTCAGGAATGAGCCAAGAAATCTTAGACTTGGACTTGCCACAGATGGAACGAACCCATACGGTAACTTAAGTAGTAACCATAGTTCATGGCCCGTTCTCTTAATTATCTACAATCTACCTCCTTCAATTTGCATGAAGCGCAAATACATTATGTTATCTATGATGATTTCGGGTCCAAGGCAACCTGGAAATGACATAGATGTTTATCTAAGTCCATTGATCGAAGACTTGAGAATTCTTTGGGAGGAAGGAGTTGAAGTGTTTGATGGTTATTCTTGTGATTATTTTAAAATGCATGCAATGTTATTTTGCACCATCAATGATTTTCCTGCGTATGGAAACTTGAGTGGTTATAGTGTTAAGGGACATAAAGCGTGTCCTATATGTGAAGAAGACACATGCTACCTCCAATTAAAACATGGAAGGAAGACTGTTTACGTTGGACATCGAAGATTTCTTAAACGTAATCACCCATATCGTAGGTTGAGAAAAACGTTTAATGGAGATCAGGAGAATCGAATTGCTCCAAAAGCATTAACTAGATTTATCAAAACTTGAAGGATGTCAATGTTAAATTTGGAAAGAATAAAAAACAATCCATTGAGAAAAATGTATGGAAGAAGAGGTCTGTGTTCTTTAATCTTCCTTATTGGTCCAGTCTAGATGTTAGACATTGTATTGATGTGATGCATGTGGAGAAAAATGTGTGTGATAGTGTCATTGGAACACTTCTCAACATTCCAGGAAAAACAAAGGATGGATTGAATGCTCGTTTAGATATGGTTGAGATAGGTATACGACAAGAATTAGCTCCACAACCATCAGGTAAGCGAATGTATTTGCCT
>NC_021164.2:22233296-22280690 GCF_000331145.2 Cicer arietinum | reverse complement strand
CATTGATCCTAAAAAATTAGATGAGTTGGAAAATGAAGCTGTTATTATTTTGTGCCAACTGGAGATGTATTTTCCTCCTTCTTTTTTTGACATTATGGTTCACTTAATTGTTCCTATAGTGAGAGAAATTAGATTATGTGGTCCTGTTTATTTAAGGTGGATGTATCCAATTGAGTGATACATGAAGATCTTAAAAGGGTATGTGAAGAATCCAAATCGTCCTGAAGCATCTATTGTTCAAAGGTACATCGCAGAAGAGGTTATTGAGTTTTGTTCAGACTATATGTAAAAAGCGGATACTATAGGAGTTCCTAAGTCTCGTCATGAGGATAGTTGCACAGGTAAGGGCATACGAGGTTTAAAAATTAAGAGCATGAGGCGTGAGGAGTTACTTCAAGCACATTTGTATATATTTAATAATACTAAGGAGGTTCAACCTTACCTTTCTGCTCAGAAAAATATTGTCAAGGAAAAAAATCTTCGGATGAATGAAAAATGGTTGTTGAATGAGCATAACAAGACTTTCTTAAAGTGGTTTAAAGAAACCATTTTAACAGATAATACATGTTCTGTTACATTAAAATGGCTAGCAGACGGGCCTAATTTTGATGTTTTAACTTGGACCGGCTACGATATAAATAATTTTACCTTCTATACAAAGGGTCAAGATAACAAAAGTACAATGCAAAATAGTGGAGTTATGGTTGTTGCTGAGTCAATGCACTTTTCAAGTTCAAAAGATAAAAATCCTGTTGTGGCATCAATATCTTACTTTGGGATCATTGAAGAGATTTGGGATGTCGATTTTATTAAGTTTAAAGTTCCTATTTTTAAATGTAAATGGATTGACATAAACAATGGGGTTAAAATTGATGAATTTGGTTTTACATTGGTAGGCCTTGAAAAAGTAGCTTATAAGGATGAGCCATTTATTATGGCATCTCTAGCAAGACAAGTGTTTTATGTTAGTGACCCTTCTAACAAAAAGTGGGTAGTGGTTCTCCAAGGATAAAACATGTGTGGACATGATGAAAGTCTAAGTTCACTACCAGATATTTATGAGACTCCTTCTTTCTCACAACAAATACCTGGTTTCATTGTGGAAAATATAGAGGACGATGTGTATGCCACTCGTGATGATCATCAAGAAGGGATATGGGAGAATATTCAAACATGACAATTTTAGGAAATAAAGCGGTACAATATCATAGTTTTGTATAAACTTTGCTTTGTTTATAATTTTTTACTTGCAATATTGTCATCCTTATATAATAATTTATCTATAACGTCATGTTATTTATTCATTATTTTAAAGTTTGAATTGTTACTAACCATAATTATATATTTTTTAAACAGAAACACATGGGTGATCCCTCAGCTTCTTCACAAAATGGATCAGATTCTAACTCTACCCAAAAAAAGAGTAGACGCGGTACACAGATGACAAAGTTGTTACAAAAGTGTAAGGATGGTGATAAGTTATCAATTGATTTTGATCAATCAACTGGACTGCCTATAGGTCATAACAGGAAAGCTTTCATTGGTCATGTGGCTTCCCTTGCTCGAGACAAAGTCAGTATTTTAACCAATGAATGGGATGAAGTACATGAAGACGTAAAGAAAAAAAATTTGGGCAACAATCGATGTAATTTTAATTATCTTTGTTATTGTTATACTTAATTATAGTATTGTTGTACACTAACTATTATATTTGTTGTGTAATGCAGGAAAAATGGAATGTTCCTAATAATGAATTTATTAAAAAGAAAGGTTTTCAAAATATGGGTGAGCGTTGGAGGGCATTTAAAGCTACATTAACAAGGAGATACTTAAATAATGGGCACCTGAGTCATAAATCTCCTGTTGATGTATATCCTTTTATTGATGATGAAATATGGCAAGCGTTCATTAAGACGAGAGAGGATCCTTCCTTTCAGGTTAGTTGTATATATGATTTGGTTGTTCTTTCTAATATTTTAGTATTATATTTAATTGGCATGTTATTTACAATAGGAGAAAAGAAAGAACGCACAAATGATTCAATCTTTTAATAAGTACCCCCACAAATTATCTCGTGGGGGATACGCATTGCTAGAGAAGAAAATGATTCAAGAGAAATTAAAAGAAAGACAAAAGTCAGCTGGAGATTCCGAAGTTTCACCTCTATCTCCACCATCACACCATGAGATGTGGAAGAGAGCCCGACAAACACCATCAGGAGAGTACACATCAGAAGAAACACGTGTTATTGTTGAAAAAATTGTAAGTAAATATGTAATTCTAATTTCTTAAATACATATTTATGCATAGCAGGTCTAATATATATATATATATGTATGTATTTTAAATAATATATTTTAGGATTCTCTTGTGGAACAAACATCTCAAGGAAACTTCCATCAAAAAGGACGTCAAGATATTTTGTCAGAAGCTATTGGGCGACCAGAACACCCTAGTCGTGTTCGGGCAGTTGGTAGAGGTGTGGGGATTCGCCAATCCTTTGGATCACATTCTCGTCCATCCTCTACTCCTCCTATTATGAGTAGCAACCAAATAGAGATAATAAAAGCAGAGCTTACTAAGGTGATTAGAGAGCAAGTGATGCAAGATATATCATCTATGGCTTTCTCTAAACAAAACAATAATTCCCCAATTGGCTCTCCTAATACCACTTTACATGCAAGCACAAAAGGTAGTTGTTCTGGTGTGCCACATATACTAGATGAAGAGGATGATATCCCAGAACATTGTGAATTATATATTGATAGACATACTCATATTGTGGCATATGCTGATGTGTACAAGTTAGGACCCACTATACACAATCAACTTCTAAATAATGATATGGTGAGGGTTGTGGTTACGAAGGTGCTAGATGCAAATGCTCAAGTACCTATGCCCACTGATGAGGTGTCAACAGTTGGTCAAGCCCCCAACAATTTTATTCAATGGCCAAAAAGACTCTTGCGACCTGTTTCTAATAAGGTATTCATTACACATAATTTTCTTATGTACTTAAATACTTGAGTCCTTTTAATTATGTTGGCTAATATAATATTTTAATGGTTTAGGCTGTTGAGGTATCAAAGAAAAATGATATTCCATCAAAAAGACAAAACTTTCAACTAAATTGTGTTGAACAATTGATAGTAATGACAATGAAAATGTCAAAGCCTTTAGAATTTAAGTTGGAACATGGTGGAACTAGTTTTTTTTTTCCTTTCATTGAAAGATGTTATAGAGTTGTGTATGGGTAAAGAAGAGATATGCATCACCATTTTACAAGTTTGGCTAACGTAAGTATGTTTTATTTGTAAATTTGCAAATTTTGCCAAATTATGAATTTCATTTATAATGAAAATTAAGTTTCATATCTTAGGTATCTACATCGTCGTTGTATTGACTTAGGAAAGAGTGAAGTGTATGGATTCATTGATCCATGTTTCATCCAAAGTGAAAATGATTCAACTAATGCTCAAGTACACATTCAAAAGAAGTTGTACGAGGAAAAAAGAACTTGTTACCTAGCACCTTATCTCATAAAGTAAGTATTTTCTATTATAGTCATTGTTTATAATAGAGAAAATTGAATATAACATATATTTAATGGTGTATTGTAGTCGTCATTGGCAATTGCTTATTATCAATCCTAAGGAGCGCAATATAGTCTTTATATGTTCATTGGGAAGGAAGCCAGATAAAAAAATATGTCAGATTGTTGATTTGTAAGTATTTAATTTATTTATATTGTTCATAAGTATTGTAATATATTTTATAACACAATTTCAATAATTATTTTTATTTTGTAGAGCTCTCGAAGGTTATTATAAGTTGCTAGGTTTAAGAGTTAAACCGAAGAAAACATGGAGTTTTCCTATAGTAAGTTGTTTAAAAATAAAAACTTTATTTATAAAATTATAAAAATTTTATGCATTTAACATTTTTTTTTTCAATTTTAGAGTGAAAAACAAGCTTCAAATTATGAGTGTGGCTATTATGTCATGTTACATATGTGGAACATTGTAACAGCTGATATTGTTGATTCATGGATGCAAGTACGTAAATTTCTTAAAAGTTGTTATTGATTGTGTTTTTGTATGTTCGTATAATAAAAAATTATATGTTGTTATTGATTGAGTTTTTTTTTTCCAGATATTTGACGACTCGAGATCATTTCATCCGGATCAAATTAAAGAAGTTCAAGAACGTTGTGTGGATTTTATTTTGAAATTAATTGAAGAAAATGACGGTGCTTGAATATATATCTATTGAATATTGCTAAATGTGATTTTGTAATTTTATTAATTGACATCTAAATGATTTTTCGTCTTGCCAAGAGTAATCAGAAATGATAGACATTCTTTATACTCTATATTTTGTATGAACTTCTATTACGGTATATTTTGGCTATTATATAGCTATATAAAATTGTGGTTAAAAGTACAAAATTTTAATTTGAAATTTAATACGAAATATTGTATTTATGTATGTATGGAGTAGGAGCATAAAAAAAATGATAAAATTATTATAATATATATATATATATATATATATATATATATTTTAACTCTATCTATTAAGTCTGTTGATCAAAAGAACCGACTTAAAAAGATGACTTGTTGAACTGAATTTATGATATTTAAGTTGGTTAAGTTGAACCGACTTAAAAGGACGAAGCTCTGTTAAGTCGGTTAAAATGTACAATTTAAGTCAGTTCCGTGTCCGAGTTAACAGCAAACGACTTAATAAACACGAATGTTTGTCCAATTAGGGTTTTCAATCAATCTTGTCCAATTAGGGTTTTCAATCAATCTTGTACATCCAATAGCTGTCTTTGTGTCAGTGGATTATCATTTAGCTCATTTTCGTCCTCCCTAGGCTTATTCTACTCCAATTAGGGTTTTTAACCAAACTTGTGCATCCAATAGGTATGTTTGTATCATTGGATTAACATTTAGGTCATTTTCATCATCCCTAGGATTATTCTAGTCCAATTAAGGTTTTTAACCAATCTTGTGCATCCAATAAGTTCATTTGCGTCATTGGATTAATTTTTTAGGTCATTTTCGTCTTCCCTAGAAGTATTCTAGTCCAATTAGGGTTTTTAACGAATCATGTGCATCCAATAAGTTCATTTGTGTCATTGGATAAACATTTACGACCTTTTCGTCCTCCTTAGGCTTATTCTAGTCCAATTACGGTTTTTAACCAATCTTGTGCATCCAATAAGCTCATATGTGTCCTTGGATTAACATTTAGGTCATTTTCGTCCTCCCGAGGCTTATTCAAGTCCAATTAGGGTTTTTAACAAATCTTGTGCATTCAATATGTTCATTTGTTTTACTTGATTAACATTTACGTCATTTTCGTCCTCCCAAGGCTTATTCTAGTCCATTAGGGTTTTTAACCAATCTTGTGCATGCAATAGGTGTGTTTGTTTCATAGGATTAACATTTAGGTCATTTTTTTCCTACTTAAGCTTGTTCTAGTAAAATTAAGGATTTTAACTAATCTTGTGCATCGATGAGGTGTGTTTGCATCATTGGATTAACATTTAGGTCATTTTAATGCTTCCTAGGTTTATTCTGTTCAATTAGGATTTTAACCAATCTTGTGCATCCAATTAGTTCATTTTTGTCATTTTATTAACTTTAAGTCATTTTCGTCCTCCCTAAGCTTATTCTAGTCCAATTAAGGTTTTTAACCAATCTTGTGCATCCAATAGGTATGTTTGTATCATTGGATGAACATTTAGGGCATTTTCGTCCTTCCTACACTTATTCTTGTCCAACTAGGGGTTTTAACCAATCTTGTGCATCCAATTAGTTCATTTTTGTCATTTTATTAACTTTAAGTCATTTTCGTCCTCCCTAGGCTTATTCTTACCCAATTAGGATTTTTAACCAATCTTATGCATCTAACAGGTACGTTTGTTTCATTGGATTAACATTTAGGTCATTTTAATCCTCCCCAGGATTATTCTAGTCCAATTAGGGTTTTTAACCAATCTAGTGCATCCAATAAGTTCATTTGTGTCATTGGATTAACATTTAGGTCATTTTCGTCCTATCTATGCTTATTCTTGTCCAATTAGGGTTTTTAACCAATCTTGTGCATCCAATAAGTTCATTTGTGTCATTGGATTAACATTTAGGTCATTTTCGTCCTATCTATGCTTATTCTTGTCCAATTAGGGTTTTTAACCAATCTTGTGCATCCAATAAGTTCATTTGTGTCATTGGATTAACATTTAGGTCATTTTCGTCCTATCTATGCTTGTTCTAGTCCAATTAAGGTTTTTAATCAATCTTGTTCATCCAATAGGTGTGTTTTTGTCATTGGAATAACATTTAGGTCATTTTCATCCTCCTTAGTCATATTGTAGTCCAATTCGGGTTTTTAACCAATCTTGTCCTTCCAATAAGTTCATTTGTGTCATTGGATTAACATTTAGGTCATTTTCGTCCTCCCTAAGCTTATTCTAGTCCAATTAGGGTTTCCACTCAATCTTGTACATCCAAAAAGTTCATTTGTGTCATTGGATTAACATTTAGGTCATTTTCATCCTCCCTAGGCTTATTCTAGTCTAATAAGGGGTTTTAACCAATCTCGTACATCCAATAAATTCATTTGTGTCATTGGATTAACATTTAGGTAATTTTCGTCCTCCCTAAGCTTATTCTAGTCCAATAAGGGTTTTTAACCAATCTTTTGCCACCAATAAGTTCATTTTTGTCATTCGATTAACATTTAGGTCATTTTCGTCCTCCCTAGGTTTATTCTAGTCCAATTAGGGTTTTTAACCAATCTTGTGCATCCAATAAGTTCATTTGTGTCATTGGATTAACATTTAGGTCATTTTCGTCCTCCCTAGGTTTATTCTAGTCCAATTAGGGTTTTTAACCAATCTTGTGCATCAAATAAATCATTTGTGTCATTGGATTAACATTTAGGTCATTTGCGTCCACCGGGGCTAATTCTAGTCCAATTAGGGTTTTTAACCTATCTTGTGCATTAAATAGGTGTGTTTGTGTAATAGGATTAACATTTACGTCATTTTCATCCTCCCTAGGCTTTTTCAAGTCCAATTAGGGTTTTTAACCAATCTTGTCCATCCAATAGGTGAGTTTGTGTCATTGGATTAACATTTAAGTTATTTTCGTCCTCCATAGGCTTAATCTAGTCTAATTTAGGGTTTTAACCTATCTTGTGCCTCCAATAAGTTCATTTGTGTCATTGGATTACCTTTTAGGTCATTTTGGTCATCGAATAGCTGTCTTTGTGTCATTGGATTATCATTTAGCTAATTTTCGTCCTCCCTAGGCTTATTCTAGTACAATTAGGGTTTTTAACCAAACTTGTAAATCCAATAGGTATGTTTCTGTCATTGGATTAACATTTAGCTCATTTTCATCCTCCCTCGGATTATTCTTGTCCAAATAGGGTTTTTAACCAATCTTGTGCATCCAATAAGTTCATTTGCGTCATTGGATTAATTTTTTAGGTCACTTTCGTCTTCCCTAGTAGTATTCTAGTCCAATTAGAGTTTTTCACCAATCATGTGCATCCAATAAGTTCGTTTGTGTCATTGGATAAACATTTTTAACCAATCTTGTGCATTCAATAAGTTCATTTGTATTATTTATTAACATTTAGGTCATTTTCGTCCTCCCTAGGCTTATTCTAGTCCATCGGGGTTTTTAATCAATCTTGTGCATGCAATAGGTGTGTTTGTTTCATAGGATTAAGATTTAGGTCATTTTTGTCCTACTTAAGCTTGTTCTAGTAAAATTAAGGGTTTTAACTAATCTTGTGCATCGATGAGGTGTGCTTGTATCATTGGATTAACATTTAGGTCATTTTAATGTTTCCTAGGCTTATTCTAGTTCAATTGGGATTTTAACCAATCTTGTGCATGCAATTAGTTCATTTTTGTAATTGGATTAACTTTCAGTAAATTTTCGTCCTCCTCAGGCTTATTCTTATCCAATTAGGATTTTTAACCAATCTTGTGCATCTAATAGGTATGTTTGTTTCATTGGATTAACATTTAGGTCATTTTAATCCTCCCTAGGATTATTCTAGTCCAATTAGGGTTTTTAACCAATCTAGTGCATCCGATAAGTTCATTTGTTTCATTGGATCAACATTTAGGTCATTTTCATTCTCCATAGCCTTATTCCAGTCCAATAAGGGTTTTTAACCAATCTTGTACATCAATAAGTTCATTTGTGTCATTGGATTAACATTTAGGTCATTTTCATCCTCCCTAAGCTTAATCTAGTGCAATAAGGGTTTTTAACCAATCTTTTGCATCCAATAAGTTCATTTGTGTCATTCGATTAACATTTAGGTCATTTTCGTCCTCCCTAGGTTTTTTCTAGTCCAAGTAGGATTTTTAACCAATCTTGTGCATCAAATAAGTTCATTTGTGTCATTGGATTAATATTTTGGTCATTTTCGTCCTATCTAGGCTTGTTCTAGTCCAATTAGGGTTTTTAACCAATCTTGTCCATCCAATAGGTGAGTTTGTGTCATTGGATTAACTTTTAAGTCATTTTTGTCCTCAATAGGCTTATTCTAGTGCAATTTGGGGTTTTAACCAATCTTGTGCATCCAATAAGTTCATTTGTGTCATTGGATTAAATTTTAGGTCATTTTCGTCATCCCTAGGCTTATTCTTTTCCAAATAGGGTTTTTAACAAAACTTGTGCATCCAATAGGTATCTTTGTGTTATTTGATTATCATTGAGCTCATTTTCGGCTTCCCGAGCCTTATTCTAGTCCAATTAGGGTTTTTAACGAAACTTGTGCATCCAATAGGTATATTTGTGTCGTTGGATTAACATAGTGGTCATTTTCATCCTCCCTAGGTTTTTTCTAGTCCAATTAGGGTATTTAACCAATCTTGTGCATCCAATAACTTCATTTGTGTCATTTGATTAATTTTTTAGGTCATTTTCGTCCTCCCTAAGCTTATTCTTGTCCAGTTAGGGTTTTTAACCAATCTTGTGCATCCAATAAGTTCATTTGTGTTATTGGATCAACATTTAGGTCATTTTATCCTCCTCAGGCTTATTCTTGTCCAATTAGGATTTTTAACCAATCTTGTACATCCAAAAAGTTCATTTGTGTCATTGGATTAACATTTAGGTCATTTACGTCCTCCCTAGCCTTATTCTTGTGCAATTATGGGTTTTAACCAATCTTGTGCATCCAATAAGTTCATTTGTGCAATTGGATTAACATTTAGGTCATTTTCTTTTTCCCTAGGCTTATTCTCTTCAAATTAAGGTTTTTAGCCAATCATGTGCATCCAATAGGAGTCTTTGTGTCATTGGATTAACTTTTAGGCCATTTTTGTCCTCCCTAGGCTTATTCTAGACCAATTAGGGTTTTTACCAATCTTGTGCTTCCAATATGGGTGTTTGTGATATTTGATTAACTTTTAGGTCATTTTCGTCCTCCCGAGGGTTATTCTTGCCCAATTAGGGTTTTAACTAATCTTGTGCATTCAATAGGCGTCTTTGTGTCATTGGATTATCAGTTTGCTCATTTTCGTCCTCCTTATGCTTATTCTAGTCCAATTAAGGTTTTTAACCAAAATTGTGCATCCAATAGGTATATTTGTATCATTGGATTAAAAATACATCATTTTCATCCTCCCTTGGCTTATTCTTGTCCAGTTAGGGTTTTTAACCAATCTTGTGCCTCCAATAGGTGTGTTTGTGTCATTGGATTAACATTTATGTCATTTTCATCATCCCAAGGCTTATTCTAGTCCAATTTGGGTTTTTAACTAATCTTGTGTATCAAATAAGTTCATTTTTGTCATTGGATTAACATTTAGGTCATTTTCGTCCTCCCTAGGCATCTTTTAGTCCAATTATGGTTTTTAACCAATCTTGTGCATCCAATAAGTTCATTTGTGTCATTGGATGAACATTTAGGTCATTTTCGCCCTCCCTTGGTTTATTCTTGTCCAATTAGGGTTTTTAACCAATCTTGTGCATCCAATAGGTGTGTTTGTGTCATTGGATTAACATTTCGATTATTTTCTGCATCCCGATGCTTATTCTAGTCCAATTAGGGTTTTTATTCAATCTTGTTCATCCAATAAATTTAATTGTGTCATTCGATTAAAATTTAGGTGATTTTTCGTCTTCCCTAGGCTTATTCTTGTCCAATTAGGGTTTTTAACCATTCATGTGCATCCAATAGGTGTGTTTGTGTCATTGGATTAACATTTAGGTCATTTTCCTCCCTAGGCTTATTCTAGTCCAATTAGGTTTTTTAACCAATCTAGTGCATCCAATAAGTTCATTTGTGTCATTGGATTAACATTTAGGTCATTTTCCTCCCTAGGCTTATTCTAGTCCAATTAGGTTTTTTAACCAATCTAGTGCATCCAATAAGTTCATTTGTGTCATTGGATTAACATTTAGGTTATTCTCATCCTCCCTATGCTTATTCTGGTCGAATTTGGGTTTTTAACCAATCATGTTTATCCAATAGCTGTGTTTGTGTCACTGGGTTAACCTTTCGGTCATTTTCGTCCTCCCTATGCTTATTCTTGTCCAATTAGGGTTTTTAACCAATCTTTTGCATCCAAAAGCTGTGTTTGTTTCATTGCATTAATATTTAGGTTATTTTCATCCTCCCTAGGCTTATTCTAGTCCAATTAGGATTTTTAACCAATCTTGTGCTTCCAATATGTGTTTGTGTGCCATTGGATTAACTTTTAGGTCATTTTTGTCCTCCCGAGGCTTATTCTTGTCCAATTAGGTTTTTTAACTAATCTTGTGCATTCAATAGGTGTCTTTATGTCATTGGATTATCATTTAGCTCATTTTCGTCCTCCCTAGGCTTATTTTAGTCCAATTAGGGTTTTTAACAAAATTTGTGCATCCAATAGGTATGTTTGTGTCATTGGATTAACATTTATGTCATTTTCATCCTCCCGAGTCTTATTCTAGTACAATTAGGGTTTTTAAAATAATTTGTGCATCGAATAAGTTCATTTGTGTCATTTAATTAATTATTTAGGCCATTTTCGTCCTCTCAAGGCTTATTCTTTCCAATTAACGTTTTTAACCAATCTTGTGCGTCCAATAGGTGTGTTTGTTCATCCAATAAGTTCATTTGTGTCATTGGATTAACATTTGGGTCATTTTCATCCTCCCTAGGGATATTTTAGTCCAATTAGGGTTTTTAACCAATGTTGTACATCTAAGAAGTTCATTTGTGTCATTGGATTAACATTTAGTTAATATCGTTCTCCATAGGCTTATTCTTATCCAATTTGGATTTTTAACCAATCTTGTGCGTCCAATAGGTGTGTTTGTGTTATTGGATTAACATGTAGGTCATTTTCATCCTCCCTAGGCTTATTCTAGTCCAATTAGGGTTTTTAACCAATCTAGTGCATCCAATGAGTTCATTTGTGTCATTGGATTAACAATTAAGTCATTTTCATCCTCCTTGGGCTTATTCTGGTCGAATTTGGGATTTTAACCAATCATGTGTATCCAATAGGTGCGTTTGTGTCATTCGATTAACTTTTAGGTCATTTTCGTCTTCCCGTGGCTTATTCTAGTCCAATTCAGGTTTTTAACTAATCTTGTGCATCTAATTAGTTCATTTGTGTCATTGGATTATCATTAAGCTCATTTTCGTGGCTTATTCTTGTCCAACTAGGGTTGTTAACTAATCTTGTGCATTCAATAGGTGTGTTTGTGACATTGGATTATCATTAAGCTCATTTTCGTCTTCCCAAGGCTTATTCTAGTCCAATTAGAGTTTTTAACCAATCTTGTGCATCCTATAGGTATGTTTGTGTCAATGGATTAACATTTAGATCATTTTCATCCTCCCGAGGTTTATTCTATTCCAATTAGGGTTTTTAACCAATTTTGTGCATCCAATAAGTTCATTTGTGTCATTTGATTATTTGTTTAGGTCATTTTCGTCCTCGCTAGCCATATTCTTGTCCAATTAGGGTTTTTAAACAACCTTGTGCATCCAATATGTTCATTTGTGTCATTGGATTAACATTTAAGTCATTTTCATCCTCCCTAGTCTTGTTCCAGTCTAGTTAAGGTTTTTAACCAATCTTGTGTTTCCAATATGTGTGCTTGTGTCTTTAGATTAACTTTTAGGTCATTTTTGTCCTCCCTATTCTTATTCTTGTCCTATCAAGGTTTTTAACACATCTTGTGCATCTGATAGGTGTGTTTGTGTCATTGGATTAACATTTAGGTCATTTTCATCCTCTCTAGGCTTATTCTAGTCTATTTAAGGTTTTTACCCAATCTTTTTCATCCAATATATGTGTTTGTGTCATGGGATTAACATTTAGATCATTTTCATCCTCCCTGTGGCTTATTCTAGTCCAATTACGATTTTTAACCAATCTTGTGCATCTAATAAGTTCATTTGTGTTATTGGATTAACTAATAGGTCATTTTTCGTACTCCATAGGCATATTATTGTCCAATTATAGTTTTAACCAATCTTGTGCGTCCAATAGGTGTGTTTGTGTCATTGGATTAACATCTAGGTCATCTTCTACCTCCCTAAGCTTATTCTAGTTTTTATAGGGTTTTTACCCAATCTTGTGCATCCAATAAGTTCATTTGTGTCATTTGATTAACATTTAGGTCATTTTCATCCTCTTCAGGCTTATTCTAGTCAAATTAGGGTTTTTTTTACCAATCTTGTGCATCCAATAGGTGTTTTTGTGTCATTGGATTAACATTTCGGTCATTTTTTTATCATCCCCAGGCTTATTCTAGTCCAATTAGGGTTTTTCAGCAATCTTGTGCATCCAATAAGTTCATTTGTGTCATTGGATTAACTTTTAGGTCATTTTCGTCCTCCATCGGCCTATTCTTGTCCAATTAGGGTTTTTAACCAATCTTGTGCACCCAATAGGTGTGTTTGTGTCATTGGATTAACATTTAGATCATTTTGATCCTCCTGAGGCTTATTCTATTCCAATTATGGGTTTAACCAACTTTGTGCATCCAATAAGTTCATTTGTGTCATTTGATTATTTGTTTACGTCATTTTCGTAAATATTTTAAACAACCTTGTGCATCCAATATGTTCATTTGTGTCATTGGATTAACATTAAATTCATTTTCATCCTCCCTAGGCTTGTTCTAGTCCAGTTAGGGTTTTTAACCAATCTTGTGCTTCCAATATGTGTGTTTGTGTCATTAGATTAACTTTTAGGTCATTTTCGTCCTCCCTATGCTTATTCTTGTCCTATCATGGTTTTTAACACATCTTGTGCATCCAATAGGTGTGTTTGTTTCATTGGATTAACATTTGGGTTATTTTCATCCTCCCTAGGCTTATTCTAGTCCAATTAGGCTTTTTAACCAATCTTGTGCATCCAATAGGTGCGTTTGTGTCATTGGATTAACATTTAGGTCATTTTCATCATCCCAACGCTTATTCTATTCCAATTACGGTTTTTAACCAATCTTGTGCATCCAATAAATTCACTTGTGTCATTGGATTAACTAATAGGTCATTTTTCGTCCTCCATAGGCATATTATTGTCCAATTAGGGTTTTAACCAATCTTGTGCATCCAATAGGTTTGTTTGTGTCATTGGATTAGCATTTAGGTTATTTTCATCCTCCCTAAGCTTATTCTAGTACAAATAGGGTTTTTACCCAATCTTGTGCATCCAATAAGTTCATTTGTGTCATTGGATTAACATTTAGGTCATTTACGTCCTCCCTAGGCTTATTCTTGTCCAATTAGGGTTTTTAACCAATCTTGTGCGTCCAATAAGTTCATTTGTGTCATTGGATTAACATTTAGGTCATTTTCATTCTCTCTAGGCTTATTCTAGTCCAATTAGGATTTTTTTACCAATCTTGTGGATCCAATAGGTGTGTTTGTGTCATTGGATTAAGTTTTAGGTCATTTTCGTCCTCCATAGGCATATTCTTGTCCAATTAGGGTTTTTAACCAATCTTATGCATCCAATAGGTGTGTTTGTGTCATTGGATTAACATTTAGGTCATTTACGTCCTCCCTAGGCTTATTCTTTTCCAATTAGGGTTTTTAACCAATCTTGTTAATCACTAAGTTCATTTGTGTCATTGGATTAACATTTGGTTTAGTTTCATCTTCCCTAGGCTTATTCTAGTCTAATTAGGGTCTTTAACCAATCTTGTGCTTCCAATATGTGTGTTTGTGTCATTGGATTAACTTTCAAGTCATTTTCGTCCTCCCGAGGCTTATTCTTGTCCAATTAGGGTTTTTAACTAATCTTGTGCATTCAATAGGTGTCTTTGTGTCATTTGATTAACATTTAGGTCATTTTCATCCTCCCTAGGTGTGTTTGTGTCATTGGAGTGTTTGTGTCATCGGTTTAACATTTAGGTCATTTTCATCATCCAGAGGCTTATTCTAGTCCAATTAGAGTTTTTAGCCAACTTGTTCATCCAATAAGTTAATTTGTGTAATTGGATTAACATTTAGGTCATTTTCATCATCCCGAGGCATATTCTAGTCCGATTAGGGTTTTTAACCAAACTTGTGAATCCAAAAAGTTCATTTGTGTAATTGGATTATCTTTTAGGTAATTTTGTGTCCTCCATAGGCTTATTCTTGTCCAATTAGGGTTTTTAACTAATGTTGTGCATCCAATAGGTGTGTTTGTGTCATTGGATTAACATTTTGGTCATTTACGTCCTCCCTAGCCTTATTATTGTCCAATTAGGGTATTTATCCAATCTTGAGCATCCAATAAGTTCATTTGTGTCATTGGATTATTATTTAGGTCATTTTCTTTCCAACAAGGCTTATTCTAGTCAAATTAAGGATTTTAACCAATCTTGTGCATCCAATAGGTGTGTTTATGTAATTGGATAAACTTTTAGGTTATTTTCATCCTCCCTAGGCTTATTCTAGTCCAATTATGATTTTTAACCAATCTTGTGCATCCAATAGGTGTGTTTGTGTAATTTGATTAACATTTAGGTCATTTTCATCCTCCCTATGCTTATTCTAGTCCAATTAGAGTTTTTAACAAATCTTGTGCATCCAATAGGTGTGTTTGTGTCATTGGATTAACATATACGTCATTTACATCATCCTGAGGCTTATTCTAGTCCAATTAGAGTTTTTAGCCAACTTGTTCATCCAATAAGTTCATTCGTGTAATAAGTGTACATCTAATAAGTGTATTTGTGTCATTGGATTAACATTTAGCTAATATCGTTCTCCATAGGCTTATTCTTATCCAATTTGGGTTTTTAACCAATCTTGTGCGTCCAATAGGTGTGTTTGTGTCAGTGGATTAACATGTAGGTCATTTTCATCCTCCGTAGCCTTATTCTAGTCCAATTAGGGTTTTTAACCAATCTAGTGCATCCAATGAGTTCATTTGTGTCATTGGATTAATAATTAGGTCATTTTCATCCTCCCTAGGCTTATTCTGGTCGAATTTGGGTTTTTAACCAATCATGAGTATCCAATAGGTACGTTTGTGTCATTGGATTAACTTTTATGTCACTTTCGTCCTCCCTAGGCTAATTCTTGTCCAACTAGGATTTTTAACTAATCTTGTGCATTTAATAGGTGTCTTTGTGACATTGGATTATGATTTAGCTCATTTTCGTCCTCCCAATGCTTATTCTAGTCCAATTAGAGTTTTTAACCAATGTTGTGCATCCTATAGGTTGTTTGTGTCATTGGATTAACATTTATATCATTTTCATCCTCCCGAGGCTTATTCTGTTCCAATTAGGGTTTTTAACAAATTTTGTGCATCCAATAAGTTCATTTGTGTCATTTGAATAAATCTTTAGGTCATTTTCATCCTCACTAGACTTATTCTTGTCCAATTAGGGATTTTAAACAACCTTGTGCATCCAATATGTTCATTTTTGTCATTGGATTAACATTTAAGTCATTTTCATCCTCCCTAGGCTTGTTCTATTCCATTTAGGGTTTTTAACCAATCTTGTGCTTCCAATATGTGTGTTTGTGTCATAAGATTAACTTTTAGGTCAATTTCGTCCTCCCTATGCTTATTTTTGTCCTATCAGGGTTTTTAACCAATCTTGTGCATCTAATAGGTGTGTTTGTTTCATTGGATTAACATTTGGGTTATTTTCATCCTCCCTAGGCTTATTCTAGTCCAATTAGGGTTTTCAACCATTCTTGTGCTTCCAATATGTGTGTTTGTGTCATGGGATTAACTTTTAGGTCATTTTCGTCCTCCCGAGGCTTATTCTTGTCCAATTAGGGTTTTTAACTAATCTTGTGCATTCAATAGGTGTCTTTGTGTCATTTGATTAACATTTAGGTCATTTTCATCCTCCCTAGGCTTATTCTAGTTCAATTAGGGTTTTTAACCAATCTTGTGCATCCAATAGGTGTGTTTGTGTCATTGCATTAACATTTAGGTCATTTTCATCATTTTGAGGCTTATTCTAGTCCAATTTGAGTTTTTAGCCAACTTGTTCATCCAATAAGTTCACTTGTGTCATTGGATTTACATTTAGGTCATTTTCATCATCCCGAGGCTTATTCTAGTCCGATTAGGATTTTTAACCAATTTTGTGCATCCAATAAGTTCATTTGTGTCATTGGATTATCTTTTAGGTAATTTTGCGTCCTCCATATGCTTATTCTTGTCCAATTAGGGTTTTTAACCAATCTTGTGCATTCAATAGGTGTGTTTGTGTCATTGCATTAACATTTAGGTCATTTACGTCCTCCCTAGCTTTATTATTGTCCAATTAGTGTACTTATCCAATCTTGAGCATCCAATAAGTTCATTTGTGTCAGTGGATTAACATTTAGGTCATTTTCTTTCTCTATAGTCTTATTGTAGTCCAATTAGGGATTTTAACCAATCATGTGCATCGATGTGGTGTGTTTGTATCATTGGATTAACATTTAGGTCATTTTAATGCTTCATAGGCTTATTCTAGTTCAATTAGGATTTTAACCAATCTTGTGCATCCAATTTGTACATTTTTGTCATTGGATTAACTTTAAGTCATTTTGGTCCTCCCAAGGCTTATTCTCATCCAATTAGGATTTTAACCAATCTTGTGCATCTAATAGGTATGTTTGTTTCATTGGATTAACATATAGGTCATTTTAATCCTCCCTAGGATTATTCTAGTCCAATTAGGGTTTTTAACCAATCTAGTGCATCCAATAAGTTCATTTGTGTCATTGGATTAACATTTTGGTCATTTTCGTCCTATCTAGGCTTGTTCTAATCCAATTAGGGTTTTTAACCAATCTTGTGCATCCAATAGGTGTGTTTGTGTCATTGGATTAACATTTAGGTCATTTTCATCCTCCCTAGGCTTATTCTAGTCCAATTAGGGTTTTTAACCAATCTAGTGCATCCAATAAGTTCATTTGTGTCATTGGATTAACATTTAGGTCATTTTCATCCTCCCTAGGCTTATTCTAGTCCAATTAGGGTTTTTAACCAATCTAGTGCATCCAATAAGTTCATTTGTGTCATTGGATTAACATTTAGGTCATTTTCATCCTCCCTAGGCTTATTCTAGTCCAATTAGGGTTTTTAACCAATCTTGTGCATCCAATAGGTGTGTTTGTGTCATTGGATTAACATTTAGGTCATTTATATCCTCCCTATGCTTTTTCTAGTCCAATTAGGGTTTTTAACCAATCTTTTGCATCCAATAGGTGAGTTTGTGTCATTGGATTAACCTTTAAGTCGTTTTTGTCCTTCATAGGCTTATTCTAGTCCAATTAGGGGTTTGAACCAATCTTGTGCATCCAATAAGTTCATTTGTTTCATTGGATTAAATTTTAGGTCATTTTCGCCATCCCTAGGCTTATTCTTTTCCAATTAGGGTTTTTAACTAATCTTGTGCATCCAATAGGTGTGTTTGTGTCATTGGATTAACATTTAGGTCATTTTCGTCCTCCCTAGGTTTATTCTAGTCCAATTAGGGTTTTTAACTAAACTTGTGCATCCAATAGGTATGTTTGTGTCATTGGAGTAACATTTATATCATTTTCATCCTCTCGAGGCTTATTCTGTTCCAATTAGGGTTTTTAACCAATTTTGTGCATCCAATAAGTTCATTTGTGGCATTTGATTAATTTTTTAGGTCATTTTCGTCCTCACTAGACTTATTCTTGTCCAATTAGGGTTTTAAAACAACCTTGTGCATTCAATATGTTCATTTGTGTCATTGGATTAACATTTAAGTCATTTTCATCCTCCCTAGGCTTGTGTCATTAGATTAACTTTTAGGTCAATTTCGTCCTCCCTATGCTTATTCTTGTCCTATCAGGGTTTTTAACAAATCTTGTGCATCCAATAGGTGTGTTTGTTTCATTTGATTAACATTTGGGTTATTTTCGTCTTCCCTAGGCTTATTATCATCCAATTAGGATTTTTAACCAATCTTGTGCATCTAATAGGTATGTTTGTTTCATTGGATTAACATTTAGGTCATTTTAATCCTCCCTAGGATTATTCTAGTCCAATTAGGGTTTTTAACCAATCTAGTGCTTCCAATAAGTACGTTTGTGTCATTGGATTAACATTTTGGTCATTTTCGTCCTATCTAGGCTTGTTCTAGTCCAATTAGGGTTTTTAACCAATCTTGTGCATCCAATAGGTGTGTTTGTGTCATTGGATTAACATTTAGGTCATTTTCATCCTCCCTATGCTTTTTCTAGTCGAATTTGGGTTTTTAACCAATCTTGTGCATCCAATAGGTGAGTTTGTGTCATTGGATTAACCATTAAGTCGTTTTCGTCCTCCATAGGCTTATTCTAGTCCAATTAGGGGTTTTAACCAAACTTGTGCATCCAATAAGTTCATTTGTGTCATTGGATTAAATTTGTGGTCATTTTCGTCATCTCTAGGATTATTCTTTTCCAATTAGGATTTTTAACTAATCTTGTGCATCGAATAGGTATCTTTGTGTTATTCGATTATCATTTAGCTCATTTTCGGCTTCCCTAGGCTTATTCTAGTCCAATTAGGGTTTTTAACTAAACTTGTGCATCCAATAGGTATGTTTGTGTCATTGGATTAACATTTACGTCATTTTCATCCTCCCTAGGCTTATTCTAGTCCAATTAGGGTTTTTAACTAAACTTGTGCATCCAATAGGTATGTTTGTGTCATTGGATTAAAATTTAGGTCATTTTCATCATCCCTAGGCTTTTTCTAGTCTAAGTAGGGTTTTTAACCAATCTTGTGCATCCAATAGGTGAGTTTGTGTCATTGGATTAACCATTAAGTCGTTTTCGTCCTCCATAGGCTTATTCTAGTCCAATTAGGGGTTTTAACCAAACTTGTGCATCCAATAAGTTCATTTGTGTCATTGGATTAAATTTGTGGTCATTTTCGTCATCTCTAGGATTATTCTTTTCCAATTAGGATTTTTAACTAATCTTGTGCATCGAATAGGTATCTTTGTGTTATTCGATTATCATTTAGCTCATTTTCGGCTTCCCTAGGCTTATTCTAGTCCAATTAGGGTTTTTAACTAAACTTGTGCATCCAATAGGTATGTTTGTGTCATTGGATTAAAATTTAGGTCATTTTCATCATCCCTAGGCTTTTTCTAGTCTAAGTAGGGTTTTTAACCAATCTTGTGCATCCAATAGGTGAGTTTGTGTCATTGGATTAAGATTTAGGTCATTTTCGTCCTCCATAGGCTTATTCTAGTCCAATTAGGGTTTTCAATCATTCTTGTACATCCAATAAGTTCATTTGTGTCATTGGATTAACATTTACGTCATTTTCATCCTCCCTAGGCTTATTCTAGTCCAA
The DNA here is from genome assembly GCF_000331145.2 of Cicer arietinum. Classification (NCBI taxonomy): domain Eukaryota; kingdom Viridiplantae; phylum Streptophyta; class Magnoliopsida; order Fabales; family Fabaceae; genus Cicer; species Cicer arietinum. The sequence continues at coordinate 22,260,877 of NC_021164.2, read as the reverse complement.
TAAGGGTTTATAACCGATCTCGTACATCCAATAAGTTCATTTGTGTCATTGGATTAACATTTAGGTCATTTTTGTCCTCCCTAAGCTTTTTCTAGTCCAATTAGGGTTTTTAACCAATCTTTTGCCACCAATAAGTTCATTTTTGTCATTTGATTAACATTTAGGTCATTTTCGTCCTCCCTAGGTTTATTCTAGGCCAATTAGGGTTTTTAACCAATCTTGTTCATCAAATAAATTCATTTGTGCCATTGGATTAACATTTAGGTCATTTGCGTCCTCCGTGGGCGAATTCTAGTCCAATTAGGGTTTTTAACCAATCTTGTGCATCAAATAGGTGTGTTTGTGTAATAGGATTAACATTTACGTCATTTTCATCCTCCCTAGGCTTTTTCTAGTCCAATTAGGTTTTTTAACCAATCTTGTGGATCCAATAGGTGAGTTTGTGTCATTGGATTAACATTTAAGTCATTTTCGTCCTCCCTAGGCTGATTCTAGTCTAACTTGGGGTTTTAACCAATCTTGTGCATCCAATAAGTTCATTTGTGTCATTGGATTACGTTTTAGGTCATTTTCGTCAACTCTAGGCTTATTCTTCTCGAATTAGGGTTTTTAACCAATCTTAAACATCCAATAGCTGTCTTTGTGTCATTGGATTATCATTTAGTTAATTTTCTTCCTCCCTAGGCTTATTCTAGTCCAATTAGGGTTTTTAACCAAACTTGTGCATCCAATTAGGGTTTTTAACCAATCTTGTGCATCCAAAATGTTTATTTGCGACATTGGATTAATTTTTTAGGTCATTTTCGTCTTCCGTAGTCTTATTCTAGTCCAATTAGGGTTTTTAACTAATCATGTGCATCCAATAAGTTCATTTGTGTCATTGGATAAACATTTAGGACCTTTTCGTCCTCCTTAGGCTTATTGTAGTCCAATTACGGTTTTTAACCAATCTTGTGCATCTAATTAGTTCATTTTTGTCATTAGATTAACTTTAAGTCATTTTCGTCCTCCCTAGGCTTATTCTTATCCAATTAGGATTTTTAACCAATCTTGTGCATCTAATAGGTATGTTTGTTTCATTGGATTAACATTTAGGTTATTTTAATCCTCCCTAAGATTATTCTAGTCCAATTAGGGTTTTTAACCAATCAGGTGCAGCCAATAAGTTCATTTGTTTCATTGGATTAACATTTAGGTCATTTTTATCCTCCATAGGCTTATTATAGTCCAATAAGGGTTTTTAACCAATCTTGTACATCGAATAAGTTCATTTGTGTCATTGGATTAACATTTAGGTCATTTTCATCCTCCTTAAGCTTATTCTAGTTCAATAAGGGTTTTTAACAAATCTTTTGCATCCAATAAGTTTATTTGTCTCATTCGATTAACATTTAGGTCATTTTCGTCCTCCATAGGTTTATTCTAGTCCAAGTAGGATTTTTAACCAATCTTGTGCATCAAATAAGTTCATTTGTGTCATTGGATTAACATTTTGGTCATTTTCGTCCTATCTAGGCCTGTTCTAGTCCAATTAGGGTTTTTAACCAATCTTGTGCATCCAATAGGTCACTTTGTGTCATTGGATTAACATTTAAGTTATTTTCGTACTCCATAGGATGATTCTAGTCCAATTTGGGGTTTTAACCAATCTTGTGCATCCAATAAGTTCATTTGTGTCATTGGATTAAATTTTAGGTCATTTTCGTCATCCCTAGGCTTATTCTTTTCCAATTAAGGTTTTTAACTAATCTTGTGCATGCAATAGTTATCTTTGTGTTATTTGATTATCATTGAGCTCATTTCCGGCTTCCCTTGGCTTATTCTAGTCCAATTAGGGTTTTTAACGAAACTTGTGCATCCAATAGGTATATTTGTGTCATTGGATTAACATATAGGTCATTTTCATCCTCCCGAGGCTTATTCTAGTCCAATTAGGGTATTTAACCAATCTTGTGCATCCAATAAGTTCATTTGTGTCATTTGATTAATTTTTTAGGTCATTTTCGTCCTCGCTGGGCTTATTCTTCTCCAATTAGTACTTTTAACCAATCTTGTGCATCCAATAAGTTCATTTTTGTTATTGGATTAACATTTAGGTAATTTTATCCTCCCAAGGCTTATTCTTGTCCTATTAAGGCTTATTCTAGTCCAATTAGGGTTTTTAAACAATCTTATGCATCCAATAACTTCATTTAAGTCATTGGAATAACTTTTAGGTTATTTTCATCCTGTTTGTGCTTATTCTTGTCCTATTAGGATTTTTAACCAATCTTATGCATCCAATAGGTGTGTTTGTGTCATTGGATTAACATTTAGGTCATTTTCATCATCCCGAGGCTTATTCTAGTCCAATTAGGGTTTTTAACCAATCTAGTGCATGCAATAAGTTCATTTGTGTCATTGGATGAACATTTAGGTCATTTTCATCCTCCCGAGGCTTATTCTAGTCCAATTAGGGTTTTTAACCAATCTAGTGCATGCAATAAGTTCATTTGTGTCATTGGATTAACATTTAGGTCATTTTCATCATCCCGAGGCTTATTCTAGTCCAATTAGGGTTTTTGACCAATCTTGTGCATCCAATAAGTTCATTTGTGCCATTGGATTAACATTTAGGTCATTTTCTTCCTCCCCAGGCTTATTCTTTTCAAATTAAGGATTTTAGCCAATCATGTGCATCCAATAGGAGTCTTTGTGTCATTGGAGTAACTTTTAGGCCATTTTGGTCCTCCCTCGGCTTATTCTTGTCCAATTAGGGTTTTTAATCAATATTGTGCATCCAATAGGTGTGTTTGGGTCAATGGATTTCCATTTAGGTCATTTTCATCCTTCCCTAGGCTTATTCTAGTCCAATTAGGGTATTTACCAATCTTGTGCTTCCAATATGGGTGTTTGTATCATTTGATTAACTTTTAGGTCATTTTCGTCCTCCCGAGGGTTATTCTTGTCAAATTAGGGTTTTTAAGTAATCTTGTGCATTCAATAGGTGTCTCTGCGTTATTGGATTATCATTTAGCTCATTTCCGTCCTCCCTAGGCTTATTCTAGTCCAATTAGGGTTTTTAACCAATCTAGTGCATCCAATGAGTTCATAAGTGTCATTGGATTAATATTTAGGTTATTTTCATCCTCCATAGGCTTATTCTAGTCCAATTAGGATTTTTAACCAATCTTGTGCTTCCAATATGTGTTTTTGTGTCATTGGATTAACATTTAGTTATTTTCATCCTCCCTCGGCTTATTCGGGTCCAATTATTCTAGTCCAATTAGGGGTTTTAACCAATCTAGTGCATCCAAAGAGTTCATATGTGTCATTGGATTAATATTTAGGTTATTTTCATCCTCCATAGGCTTATTCTAGTCCAATTAGGATTTTTAACCAATCTTGTGCTTCCAATATGTGTTTTTGTGTCATTGGATTAACATTTAGTTATTTTCATCCTCCCTCGGCTTATTCGGGTCCAATTAGGGTTTTTAACCAATATTGTGCATCCAATAGGTGTGTTTGTTTCATTGAATTAATATTTAGGTTATTTTCATCCTCCATAGGCTTATTCTAGTCCAATTAGGATTTTTAACCAAATTTGTGCATCGAATAGGTATTTTTGTGTCATTGGATTAGCGTTTAGGTCATTTTCATCCTCTCGAGGCTTATTCTAGTCCAATTAGGGTTTATAAAAAAATTTGTGCATCCAATAAGTTCATTTGTGTCATTTAATTAATTATTTAGGTCATTTTTTTCCTCGCAAGGCTTATTCTTTCTAATTACGGTTTTTAACCAATCTTTTGCATCCAATAGGTGTTTTTGTTTCATTGGATTAACATTTAGGTCATTTTCATCCTCCCGAGGCTTATTCTAGTCCAATTAGGGTTTTTAACCAATCTTGTGCATCCAATAAGTTCGTTTATGTCATTGGATTATCTTTTAGGTCATTTTCCTTCCTCCATAGGCTTATTCTTGTCCAATTAGGGTTTTTAACACATAGTGTGCATCCAATAGGTGTGTTTGTGTAATTGGATTAACATTTATGTCATTTTCATCATCCCGAGGCTTATTCTATTCCAATTAGAGTTTTTAGCCATCTTGTTCATCCAATAAGTTCTTTTGTGTCATTGGATTAACATTTGGGTCATTTTCATCCTCCGTAGGGACATTCTAGTCCAATTAGGGTTTTTAACCAATCTTGTACATCTAATAAGTTCATCTGTGTCCTTGGTTTAACATTTGGCTAATATCGTTCTCCATAGGCTTATTCTTATCCAATTTGGGTTTTTAACCAATCTTGTACGTCCAATAGGTGTGTTTGTGTCATTGGATTAACATGTAGGTCATTTTCATCCTCTCTAGGCTTATTCTAGTCCAATTAGGGTTTTTAACCAATCTAGTGCATGCAATGAGTTCATTTGTGTCATTGGATTAACAATTAGGTCATTTTCATCCTCCATAGGCTTATTCTCGTCGAATTTCGGTTTTTAACCAATCATGTGTAACCAATAGGTGCGTTTGTGTCATTGGATTAACTTTTATGTCCCTAGGCTTATTCTTGTCCAACTAGGGTTGTAAACTAATGTTGTGCATTCAATAGGTGTCTTTGTGACGTTGGATTATCATTTAGCTCATTTTCGTCCTCTCAAGGCTTATTCTAGTCCAATTAGAGTTTTTAACCAATCTTGTGCATCCTATAATTATAGTTGTGTCATTGGATTAACATTTAGATCATTTTCATCCTCTCGAGACTTATTCTATTCCAAATAGGGTTTTTAACCAATTTTGTGCACCCAATAAGTTCATTTGTGTCATTTGATTATTTGTTTAGGTCATTTTCATCCTCGCTAGAGATATTCTTGTCCAATTAGGGTTTTTAAACAACCTTGTGCATCCAATATGTTCATTTGTGTCATTAGATTAACTTTTAGGTCATTTTCATCCTCCCTAGGCTTGTTCATGTCCTATCAGGGTTTTTAACACATCTTGTGCATCCAATAGGTGTGTTTGTTTCATCGGATTAACATTTGGGTTATTTTCATCCTTCCTAAGCTTATTTTAGTCCAATTAGGGTTTTTAACCAATCTTGTGGTTCCAATATATGTGTTTGTGTCATGGGATTAACATTTAGATCATTTTCATCCTCCCGTGGCTTATTCTAGTCCAATTAGGGTTTTTAACCAATCTTGTGCATTCAATAAGTTCATTTGTGTCATTTGATTAATTTTTTAGGTCATTTTCGTCCTCGCTAGGCTTATTCTTGTCAAATAAGGGGCTTTAACCTATCTTGTGCATCCAATAAGTTCGCTTATTCTAGTCCAATTAGGGTTTTTAAGCAATCTTGTGCATTCAATAAGTTCATTTGTGTCATTTGATTAATTTTTTAGGTCATTTTCGTCCTCGCTAGGCTTATTCTTGTCAAATAAGGGGCTTTAACCTATCTTGTGCATCCAATATGTGTGTTTGTGTCATTGGATTAACATTTAGGTCATTTTCATCCTCCCTAGGCTTATTCTAGTCTAATTAAGGTTTTTAACCAATCTTGTGCATCCAATAGGTGTGTTTGTGTCATTGGATTAACATTTAGGTCATTTTCATCCTCCCTAGGCTTATTCTAGTCTAATTAAGGTTTTTAACCAATCTTGTGCATCCAATAGGTGTGTTTGTGTCATTGGATTAACATTTAGGTCATTTTCATCATCCCAAGGCTTATTCTAGTCCAATTACGGTTTTTAACCGATCTTGTGCATCCAATAAGTTCATTTGTGTCATTGGATTAACTAATAGGTCATTTTTGGCCCTCCATAGGCATATTATTGTCCAATTAGGGTTTTAACAATCTTGTGCATCGAATAGGTTTGTTTGTGTCATTGGATTAACATTTAGGTCATTTTTATCCTCCCTAAGCTTATTCTAGTACAATAACGGTTTTTACCCAATCTTGTGAATCGAATAAGTTCATATGTGTCATTTGATTAACATTTAGGTCATTTTCATCCTCTCTAGGCTTATTCCAGTCCAATTAAGGTTTTTTTTTACGAATCTTGTGCATCCAATAGGTGTGTTTGTGTCATTGGATTAACATTTCGGTCATTTTTTTATAATCCCGAGGCTTATTCTAGTCCAATTAGGGTTTTTAACCAATCTTGTGCATCCAATAAGTTCATTTGTGTAATTGGATGAACATTTAGGTCATTTTCGTCCTCCCTAGGCTTATTCTTGTCCAATTAGGGTTTTTAACCAATCTTGTGCATCCAATAAGTTCATTTGTGTCAATGGATTAACTTTTATGTCATTTTCGTCCTCCATAGGCCTATACTTGTCCAATTAGGGTTTTAACCAATCTTGTGCATCCAATAGGTGTGTTTGTGTCATTGGATTAACATTTAGGTCATTTTCATCATCCCGAGGCTTATTCTAGTCCGATTAGGGTGTTTAACCAAACTTGTGCATCCAATAAGTTCATTTGTGTTATTGGATTATCTTTTAGGTAATTTTGTGTCGTCCCTAGCTTTATTATTGTCCAATTAGGGTATTTATCCTATCTTGAGCATCCAATAAGTTCATTTGTGTCATTGGATTAACATTTAGGTCATTTTCATCCACCCTAGGCTTATTCTTGTCCAATTAGTGTTTTTAACCAATGTTGTGCATCTAATAAGTTCATTTGTGTCATTGGATTAACATTTAGGTCATTTTCATCCACCCTAGGCTTATTCTTGTCCAATTAGTGTTTTTAACCAATGTTGTGCATCTAATAAGTTCATTTGTGTCATTGGATTAACATTTAGGTCATTTTCATCCTCCCTAGTCTTATTCTAGTCCAATTAGGGATTTTTACTAATCTTGTCCATCCAATAGGTGTGTTTGTGTCATTGTATTAACATTTCGGTCATTTTTTGTCATTTCGAGGCTTATTCTAGTCCAATTAAGGTTTTTAACAAATCTTGTGCATCCAATAAGTTCATTTGTGTCATTGGATTAACATTTAGGTCATTTTCATCCACCCTAGGCTTATTCTTGTCCAATTAGTGTTTTTAACCAATGTTGTGCATCTAATAAGTTCATTTGTGTCATTGGATTAACATTTAGGTCATTTTCATCCTCCCTAGGCTTATTGTAGTCCAATTAGGGTTTTTAACCAATCTTGTGCATCCAATAGGTGTGTTTGTGTGATTGGATTAACATTTAGGTCGTTTACGTCCTCCCTAGACTTATTCTTGTCCAATTAGGGTTTTTAACCAATCTTTGTACATCCACTAAGTTCTTTTGTGTCATTGGATTAACATTTAGGACATTTTCGTCCTCCTTGTGTCATTGGATGAACATTTAGGTCATTTTCGTCCTCCTTGTGTCATTGGATGAACATTTAGGTCATTTTCGTCCTCCTTGTGTCATTGGATGAACATTTAGGTCATTTTCGTCCTCCTTGTGTCATTGGATGAACATTTAGGTCATTTTCGTCCTCCTTGTGTCATTGGATGAACATTTAGGTCATTTTCGTCCTCCTTGTGTCATTGGATGAACATTTAGGTCATTTTCGTCCTCCTTGTGTCATTGGATGAACATTTAGGTCATTTTCGTCCTCCTTGTGTCATTGGATGAACATTTAGGTCATTTTCGTCCTCCTTGTGTCATTGGATGAACATTTAGGTCATTTTCGTCCTCCTTGTGTCATTGGATGAACATTTAGGTCATTTTCGTCCTCCTTGTGTCATTGGATGAACATTTAGGTCATTTTCGTCCTCCTTGTGTCATTGGATGAACATTTAGGTCATTTTCGTCCTCCTTGTGTCATTGGATGAACATTTAGGTCATTTTCGTCCTCCTTGTGTCATTGGATGAACATTTAGGTCATTTTCGTCCTCCTTGTGTCATTGGATGAACATTTAGGTCATTTTCGTCCTCCTTGTGTCATTGGATGAACATTTAGGTCATTTTCGTCCTCCTTGTGTCATTGGATGAACATTTAGGTCATTTTCGTCCTCCTTGTGTCATTGGATGAACATTTAGGTCATTTTCGTCCTCCTTGTGTCATTGGATGAACATTTAGGTCATTTTCGTCCTCCTTGTGTCATTGGATGAACATTTAGGTCATTTTCGTCCTCCTTGTGTCATTGGATGAACATTTAGGTCATTTTCGTCCTCCTTGTGTCATTGGATGAACATTTAGGTCATTTTCGTCCTCCTTGTGTCATTGGATGAACATTTAGGTCATTTTCGTCCTCCTTGTGTCATTGGATGAACATTTAGGTCATTTTCGTCCTCCTTGTGTCATTGGATGAACATTTAGGTCATTTTCGTCCTCCTTGTGTCATTGGATGAACATTTAGGTCATTTTCGTCCTCCTTGTGTCATTGGATGAACATTTAGGTCATTTTCGTCCTCCTTGTGTCATTGGATGAACATTTAGGTCATTTTCGTCCTCCTTGTGTCATTGGATGAACATTTAGGTCATTTTCGTCCTCCTTGTGTCATTGGATGAACATTTAGGTCATTTTCGTCCTCCTTGTGTCATTGGATGAACATTTAGGTCATTTTCGTCCTCCTTGTGTCATTGGATGAACATTTAGGTCATTTTCGTCCTCCTTGTGTCATTGGATGAACATTTAGGTCATTTTCGTCCTCCTTGTGTCATTGGATGAACATTTAGGTCATTTTCGTCCTCCTTGTGTCATTGGATGAACATTTAGGTCATTTTCGTCCTCCATATCTGTGCATCCAATAGGTATGTTTGTGTCATTCGATTAACTTTTAGGTCATTTTCATCCTCCCTAGGCTTATTCAAGTCCAATTAGGCTTTTTAACCAAACTTGTGCATCCAATAGGTATGTTTGTGTCATTCGATTAACATTTAGGTCATTTTCATCCTCCCGAGGCTTATTATCGTCCAATTAGGGTTTTTAAAAAAATTTGTGCATCCAATAAGTTCATCTGTGTCATTGGATTAACTTTTAGGTCATTTTGCGTCTTCCAGCATCCAATAAGTTCATCTGTGTCATTGGATTAACTTTTAGGTCATTTTGCGTCTTCCAGCATCCAATAAGTTCATCTGTGTCATTGGATTAACTTTTAGGTCATTTTGCGTCTTCCAGCATCCAATAAGTTCATCTGTGTCATTGGATTAACTTTTAGGTCATTTTGCGTCTTCCAGCATCCAATAAGTTCATCTGTGTCATTGGATTAACTTTTAGGTCATTTTGCGTCTTCCAGCATCCAATAAGTTCATCTGTGTCATTGGATTAACTTTTAGGTCATTTTGCGTCTTCCAGCATCCAATAAGTTCATCTGTGTCATTGGATTAACTTTTAGGTCATTTTGCGTCTTCCAGCATCCAATAAGTTCATCTGTGTCATTGGATTAACTTTTAGGTCATTTTGCGTCTTCCAGCATCCAATAAGTTCATCTGTGTCATTGGATTAACTTTTAGGTCATTTTGCGTCTTCCAGCATCCAATAAGTTCATCTGTGTCATTGGATTAACTTTTAGGTCATTTTGCGTCTTCCAGCATCCAATAAGTTCATCTGTGTCATTGGATTAACTTTTAGGTCATTTTGCGTCTTCCAGCATCCAATAAGTTCATCTGTGTCATTGGATTAACTTTTAGGTCATTTTGCGTCTTCCAGCATCCAATAAGTTCATCTGTGTCATTGGATTAACTTTTAGGTCATTTTGCGTCTTCCAGCATCCAATAAGTTCATCTGTGTCATTGGATTAACTTTTAGGTCATTTTGCGTCTTCCATAGGCCTATTCTTCTGCAATTAGGGTTTTTACTCAATCTTGTGCATCCGATAGGTGTGTTTGTGCCGTTGGATTAACATTTAGGTCATTTTCATCCTCCTTAAGCTTATTCTAGTACAATTAGGGTTTTTACTCAATCTTGTGCATCCAATAAGTTCATTTGTGTCATTGGATTAACATTTAGGTCATTTTCATCCTCCCGAGGCTTATTCTAGCCCAATTAGGGTGTTTAAAAAAATTTGTGCATCCAATAAGTTCATTTGTGTCATTTAATTAATTATTTAAGTCATTTTTGTCCTTGCAAGGCTTATTCTTTCCAATTAGGCTTTTTAACCAATCTTTTGCATCCAATAGGTGTGTTTGTGTCATTGGATTAACATTTAGGTCATTTTCATCCACCCTAGGCTTATTCTAGTCCAATTAGGGTTTTTAACCAATCTTGTGCATCCAATAAGTTCATTTGTGTCATTGGATTAACATTTAGGTCATTTTCATCCTCCCTAGTCTTATTCTAGTCCAATTAGGGAGTTTTACCAATCTTGTGCATCCAGTAGGTGTGTTTGTGTCATTGTATTAACATTTCGGTCATTTTTTGTCATTTTGAGGCTTATTCTAGTCCAATTAAGGTTTTTAACAAATCTTGTGCATCCAATAAGTTCATTTGTGTCATTGGATTAACTTTTAGGTTATTTTCGTCCTCCATAGGCCTATTCTTGTCCAATTAGGATTTTTAACCAATCTTGTGCATCCAATAGGTGTGTTTCTGTGATTGGATTAACATTTAGGTCATTTACGTCCTCCCTAGGCTTATTCTTGTCCAATTAGGGTTTTTAACAAATCTTGGACACCCACTAAGTTCATTTGTGTCATTGGATTAACATTTAGGACATTTTCATCCTCCCTAGGCTTGTTCTAGTCCATTTAGGGTTTTAAACCAATTTTGTGCTTCAAATATGTGTGTTTGTGTCATTGGATTAACTTTTAGGTCATTTTCGTCCTCCCTATGCTTATTCTTGTCCAATTAGGGTTTTTAACCAATCTTGTGCATCCAATAGGTGTTTTTGTTTCGTTGGATTATCATTTATCTCATTTTCGTCCTCCCTTGGATTATTCAAGTCCAATTAGGCTTTTTAACCAAACTTGTGCATTCAATAGGTTTGTTTGTGTCATTCGATTAACATTTAGGTCATTTTCATCCTCCCGAGGCTTATTATAGTCCAATTAGGGTTTTTAAAAAAATTTGTGCATCCAATAGGTTCATTTGTTTCATTTAATTAATTATTTAAGTCATTTTCGTCCTTGCAAGGCTTATTCTTTCCAATTAGGGTTTTTAACCAATCTTTTGCATTCAATAGGTGTGTTTGTGTCATTGGATTACAATTTAGGTCATTTTCATCCTCCCTAGGCTTATTCTAGTCCAATTAGGGTTTTTAACCAATCTTGGGCATCCGATAGGTGTGTTTGTGTCATTGGATTAACATTTAGGTCATTTTCATCATCCCGAGGCTTATTCTTGTCCAATTAGGGTTTTTAACCAATCTAGTGCATCCAATAAGTTCCTTTGTGTCATTGGACTATCTTTTAGGTCATTTTGCGTCTTCCATAGGCTTATTCTTGTGCAATTATGGATTTTAACCAATCTTGTGCATCCAATAGGTGTGTTTGTGTCATTGGATTAACATTTAGGTCATTTTCATCATCCCGAGGCTTATTCTTGTCCAATTAGGGTTTTTAACCAATCTTGTGCATCCAATAGGTGTGTTTGTGTCATTGGATTAACATTTAGGTCATTTTCATCATCCCGAGGCTTATTCTTGTCCAATTAGGGTTTTTAACCAATCTAGTGCATCCAATAAGTTCATTTGTGTCATTGGATTAACTTTTAGGTTATTTTCGTCCTCCATAGTCCTGTTCTTGTCCAATTAGGGTTTTTAACCAATCTTGTGCATCCAATAGGTGTGTTTGTGTGATTGGTTTAACATTTAGGTCATTTACGTCCTCCCTAGGCTTATTATTGTCCAATTAGGGTTTTTAACAAATCTTGGACACCCACTAAGTTCATTTGTGTCATTGGATTAACATTTAGGACATTTTCATCCTCCCTAGGCTTGTCCTAGTCCTTTTAGGGTTTTAAACCAATCTTGTGCTTCAAATATGTGTGTTTGTGTCATTGGATTAACTTTTAGGTCATTTTCGTCCTCCCTATGCTTATTCTTGTCCAATTAGGGTTTTTAACCAATCTTGTGCATCCAATAGGTGTGTCTGTTTTGTTGGATTATCATTTATCTCATTTTCGTCCTCCCTAGGCTTATTCAAGTCCAATTAGGCTTTTTAACCAAACTTGTGCATCCAATAGGTTTGTTTGTGTCATTCGATTAACATTTAGGTCATTTTCATCCTCCCGAGGCTTATTATAGTCCAATTAGGGTTTTTAAAAAAATTTGTGCATCCAATAGGTTCATTTGTGTCTTTTAATAAATTATTTAAGTCATTTTCGTCCTTGCAAGGCTTATTCTTTCCAATTAGGGTTTTTAACCAATCTTTTGCATCCAATAGGTGTGTTTGTGTCATTGGATTACAATTTAGGTCATTTTCATCCTCCCTAGGCTTATTCTAGTCCAATTAGGGTTTTTAACCAATCTTGTGCATCCGATAGGTGTGTTTGTGTCATTGGATTAACATTTAGGTCATTTTCATCCACCCTAGGCTTATTCTAGTCCAATTAGGGTTTTTAACCAATCTTGTGCATCCAATAAGTTCCTTTGTGTCATTGGACTATCTTTTAGGTCATTTTGCGTCTTCCGTAGGCTTATTCTTGTGCAATTATGATTTTTAACCAATCTTGTGCATCCAATAGGTGTGTTTGTGTAATTGGATTAACATTTAGGTCATTTTCTTCCTCCCAAGGATTATTCTAGTCAAATTAGGGTTTGTAACCATCTTGGGCATCCAATAGGCGAGTTTGTGTCAAGTGATGAACTTTTAGGACATTTTCGCCCTTAATAGGATTATTCTTGTCCAATTAGGGTGTTTAACAAATCTTGTGCATCTGATAGGTGTGTTTGTGTCGTTGGATTAACATTTAGGACATTTTCAACCTCCCTAGGCTTATTCTAGTCCAATTAGGCTTTTTAACCAATCTAGTGCATCCAATGAGTTCATTTGTGTCATTGGATTAACATTTAGGTCATTTTCATCCTCCCTAGGCTTATTCGGGTCCAATTTGGGTTTTTAACCAATCATGTGTATCCAATAGGTGTGTTTGTGTCATAGGATTAACTTTTATGTCATTTATGTCCTCCCTAGGCATATTCTTGTGCAATTAGGGTTTTTAACCAATCTTGTGCATCCAATAGGTGTGTTTCTTTCGTTGGATTATCATTTAGATTATTTTCATCCTCCCTAGGCTTATTCTAGTCCAATTAGGGTATTTAACCAATCTAGTGCTTCTAATATTTGTGTTTGTGTAATTGGATTATCATTTAGCTCATTTTCATCCTCCCTAGGCTTATTCTAGTCTAATTAGGGTTTTTAACCAATCTTGTGCATCCAATAAGTGAGTTTGTGTCATTGGATTAACATTTAGGTCACTTACGTCCTCCCTAGCCTTATTATTGTCCAATTAAGGTTTTTAACCAATCTTATGCATCCAATAGGTTTGTTTGTGTCATTGGATTAACAATTAGGTCATTTTCATCCTCCTTAAGCTTATTCTAGTACAATTAGGGTTTTTACCCAATCTTGTGCATCCAATAAGTTCATTTGTGTCATTGGATTAACATTTAGGTCATTTTCATCCTCCCGAGGCTTATTCTAGCCCAATGAGGGTGTTTAAAAAAATTTGTGCATCCAATAAGTTCATTTGTGTCATTTAATTAATTATTTAAGTCATTTTTGTCCTTGCAAGGATTATTCTTTCCAATTAGGGTTTTTAACCAATCTTTTGCATCCAATAGGTGTGTTTGTGTCATTGGATTAACATTTAGGTCATTTTCATCCTCCGTAGTCTTACTCTAGTCCAATTAGGGATTTTTACCAATCTTGTGCATCCAATAAGTTCATTTGTGTCATTGGCTTAACATTTAGGTCATTTTCATCCTCCGTAGTCTTACTCTAGTCCAATTAGGGATTTTTACCAATCTTGTGCATCCAATAAGTTCATTTGTGTCATTGGCTTAACATTTAGGTCATTTTCATCCTCCGTAGTCTTACTCTAGTCCAATTAGGGATTTTTACCAATCTTGTGCATCCAATAGGTGTGTTTGTGTCATTGGATTAACATTTAGGTCATTTTCATCCTCCCTAGTCTTATTCTAGTCCAATTAGGGATTTTTACCAATCTTGTGCATCCAATAGGTTTGTTTGTGTCATTGTATTAACATTTCGGTCATTTTTTGTCATTTCGAGGCTTATTCTAGTCCAATTAAGGTTTTTAACAAATCTTGTGCATCCAATAAGTTCATTTGTGTCATTGGATTAACTTTTGGGTTATTTTCATCCTCCATAGGCCTATTCTTGTCCAATTAGGGTTTTTAACCAATCTTGTGCATCCAATAAGTTCATTTGTGTCATTGGATTAACTTTTGGGTTATTTTCATCCTCCATAGGCCTATTCTTGTCCAATTAGGGTTTTTAACCAATCTTGTGCATCCAATAAGTTCATTTGTGTCATTGGATTAACTTTTGGGTTATTTTCATCCTCCATAGGCCTATTCTTGTCCAATTAGGGTTTTTAACCAATCTTGTGCATCCAATAAGTTCATTTGTGTCATTGGATTAACTTTTGGGTTATTTTCATCCTCCATAGGCCTATTCTTGTCCAATTAGGGTTTTTAACCAATCTTGTGCATCCAATAGGTGTGTTTGTTTCGTTGGATTATCATTTATCTCATTTTCGTCCTCCCTAGGCTTATTCAAGTCCAATTAGGCTTTTTAACCAAACTTGTGCATCCAATAGGTATGTTTGTGTCATTTGATTAACATTTAGGTCATTTTCATCCTCCCGAGGCTTATTATCGTCCAATTAGGGTTTTTAAAAAAATTTGTGCATCCAATAGGTTCATTTGTGTCATTTAATTAATTATTTAAGTCATTTTCGTCCTTGCAAGGCTTATTCTTTCCAATTTGGGTTTTTAACCAATCTTTTGCATCCAATAGGTGTGTTTGTGTCATTGGATTACAATTTAGGTCATTTTCATCCTCCCTAGGCTTATTCTAGTCCAATTAGGGTTTTTAACCAACCTTGTGCATCCGATAGGTGTGTTTGTGTCATTGTATTAACATTTCGGTCATTTTTTGTCATTTCGAGGTTTATTCTAGTCCAGTTAAGGTTTTTAACAAATCTTGTGCATCCAATAAGTTCATTTGTGTCATTGGATGAACATTTAGGTCATTTTCGCCCTCCCTAGGCTTATTCTTGTCCAATTAGGGTTTTTAACCAATCTTGTGCATCCAATAGGTGTGTTTGTGTGATTGGATTAACATTTAGGTCATTTTCTTCCTCCCAAGGATTATTCTAGTCTAATTAGGGTTTGTAACCATCTTGGGCATCCAATAGGCGAGTTTGTGTCAGTGGATTAACTTTTAGGACATTTTCGCCCTAAATAGGATTATTCTTGTCCAATTAGGGTGTTTAACAAATCTTGTGCATCTGATAGGTGTGTCTGTGTCGTTGGGTTAACATTTAGGACATTTTCATCCTCCCTAGGCTTATTCTAGTCCAATTAGGCTTTTTAACCAATCTAGTGCATTCAATGAGTTCATTTGTGTCATTGGATTAACATTTAGGTCATTTTTATCCTCCCTAGGCTTATTCGGGTCCAATTTGGGTTTTAACCAATCTTGTGCAATTAGGGTATTTAACCAATCTTGGGCTTCTAATATTTGTTTTTGTGTCATTGGATTAACTTTTAGATCACTTTCGTCCTTCAAGGCTTTCTCTTGTCCAATTAGAGTTTTTAACTTATCTTGTGCATTCAATAGGTGTCTTTAAGTTATTGGATTATCATTTAGTTCATTTTCATCCTCCTTAGGCTTATTCTAGTCCAATTAGGATTTTTAACCAAATTTGTGTATCCAATAGGTATGTTCATTTGATTAACATTTAGGTCATTTTCATCCTCCCAAGGCTTATTCTAGTCCAACTAGGGTTTTTAACCAATTTTGTGCATCCAATAAGTTCATTTGTGTCATTTTATTAGTTTTTTAGCTCATTTTCGTTCTCGCCTGGCTTATTCTTGTCCAATTATGATTTTTAACCAATCTTGTGCATCCAATAGGTGTGTTTGTGTCATTTGATTAACATTTAGGTCATTTTCATCCTCCCTAGGCTTATTCTAGTCCAATTAGGGTTTTTAACCAATCTTGTGCTTCCAATATGTGTGTTTGTGTCATTAGATTAACTTTTAGGTCATTTTCGTCCTCCCTATGCTTATTCTTGTCCAATCAGGATTTTTAACCAATATTGTGCATCCAATAGGTGTGTTTGTTTCATTGGATTAACATTTGTGTCATTTTCATCCTCCCTAGGGATTTCTAGTCCAATAAGGGTTTTTAACCAATCTTGTACATCTAATAAGTTCATTTGTGTCATTGGATTAACATTTAGGCTTATTCTTATCCATAGGCTTATTCTTATCCAATTTGGGTTTTTAACCAATCTTGTGCGTCCAATAGGTGTGTTTGTGTCAATGGATTTACATGTAGGTCGTTTTCATCCTCCCTAGGCTTATTCTAGTTCAATTAGGGTTTTTAACCAATCTAGTGCATCCAATGAGTTCATTTGTGCCACTGGATTAACAATTAGGTCATTTTCATCCTCCCAACGCTTATGCTGGTCGAATTTGGGTTTTTAACCAATAATGTGTATCCAATAGGTGGGTTTGTGTCATTGGATTAACCTTTATGTCATTTTCGTCCTCCCAATGCCTATTCTAGTCCAATTAGAGTTTTTAACCAATCTTGTGCATCCAATAGGTATGTTTGTTTCATTGGATTAACATTTAGATCATTTTTATCCTCCCGAGGCTTATTGTATTCCAATTAGGGTTTTAAACCAATTTTGTGCATCCAAAAAGTTGATTTGTGTCATTTAATTAATTTTTTAGGTCATTTTCGTCCTCGATAGACTTATTCTTGTCCATTTAGGGTTTTTAAACAATCTTGTGCATCCAATAAGTTCATTTGTGTCATTGGATTAACATTTAGGTCATTTTCCTCCTCCATTGGGTTGTTCTAGTCCATTTAGGGTTTTTAACCAATCTTTTGCTTCCAATATTTGTATTTGTATCATTAGATTAACTTTTAGGTCATTTTCGTCCTCCCTATGCTTTTTCTTGTCCAATCAGGGTTTTTAACCAATCTTGTGCATCCAATAGGTGTGTTTGTTTTATTGGATTAATATTTGGGTTATTTTCATTCTCCCTAGGCTTTTTCTAGTCCAGGTAGGATTTTTAACCAATCTTGTGCTTCCAATATACGTGTTTGTGTCATTGGATTAACGTTTAGGTCATTTTCATCCTCCCGAGGATTATTCTAGTCCAATTAGGGTTTTTAACCAATCTTGTGCATCCAATAAGTTGATTTGTGTCATTTGATTAATTTTTTACGTCACTTACGTCCTCCCTAGCCTTATTATTGTTCAATTAAGGTTTTTAACCAATCTTGTGCATCCAATAGATATGTTTGTGTCATTGGATTAACATTTAGGTCATTTTCATCCTCCCTAGGCTTATTCTAGTACAATTAGGGTTTTTACCAATCTTGTGCATCCAATAGGTGTGTTTGTGTCATTGGATTAACATTTCGGTCATTTTTTGTCATTCCGAGGCTTATTCTAGTCCAATTAGGGTTTTTAACAAATCTTGTGTTTGTGTCTATGGATTAACGTTTTCATCCTCCCTAGGCTTGTTCTAGTTCATTTAGGGTTTTTAACCAATCTTGTGCTTCAAATATGTGTGTTTGTGTCATTAGATTAACTTTTAGGTCATTTTCCTCCTCCATAGCTTATTCCTATCCAATCAGGTGTTTTAACCAATCTTGTGCATCCAATTGGTGTGTTTGTTTCATTGGATTTACAATTGGGTTATTTTCATCCTCCCTAGGCTTATTCTAGTCCAATTAGGGTTTTTAACGAAACTTGTACTTCCAATATGTGTGTTTGTGTCATTCGATTAACTTTTAGGTCATTTTCGTCCTTCCGAGGCTTACTCTTGTCCAATTAGGGTTTTTAACTAATCTTGTGCATTCAATATGTGTCTTTGTGTCATTGGATTATCATTTAGCTCATTTTTAACTAATCTTCGGCATCCAATAAGTTCATTTTTGTCATTGGATTAACATTTAGTTCATTTTCATCCTCCCTGGGCTTCTTCTATTCCAATTAGGATTTTCAACCATTCTTGTGGTTCCAATATGTGTGTTTATGTCATTAGAATAACTTTTAGGTAATTTTCGTCCTCCCGGTCGTTATTCTTTTCCAATTACGGTTTTTAACCACTCTAATGCATCCAATAGGTGTTTTTGTATCATTGGATTAATATTTAGGACGTTTTCATCCTCCCTAGTTTGATTCTAGTCCAATTAGGGATTTCAACCAATCTTATGCTTCCAATATGTTCATTTATATCGTTGGAATAACATTTAGATCATTGTAATCCTCCCTAGGCTTATTCTAGTCCAATTAGGGTTTTTAACCAATCTTGTGCATCCTAAAAGTTCTTTTATGTCATAGGATCAACATTTAGGTCAATCACGTCGTCATCCCTAGGCTAATTCTAGTCCAATTATGGTTTTTAACCAATCTTGTGCATACAATAGGTGAGTTTGTGTCATTGGATTAACAATTAATTCATTTTCGTCCTCCATATCCTTATTCTAGTCCAAGTAGGGTTTTTAACCAATCTTGTCCTTCCAATATGTGTTTTTAACCAAGTTTGGTCCTTCCAATATTGTTTTCCCTAGACTTATTCTTGTAGAATTTGGGGTTTTAACCAATCTTGTGCACCCAATTGGTGTGTTTGTGTCATTGGATTAACATTTAGGTCATTTTCATCATCTCTAGCATTATTCTAGTCCAACTAGGGTTTTTAACCAATGTAGTGCATCCAATAAATTCATTTGTGTCATTGGATTAACATTTAGGTCATTTTCATCCTCCCTATGCTTATTCTAGTCGAATTAAGGTTTTTAACCAATCTTGTACATCCAATAAGTTCATTTGTGTCATTGAATTAACATTTAGGTCATTTTCTTCGTCCCTAAGCTTATTCTAGTCCAATTAGGGTTTTTAACCATTCTTGTGCTTCAAATATGTGTGTTTGTGTCATTGGATTAACTTTTAGGTTATTTTCGTCCTCCCGAGGCTTATTCTTGTCTAATTAGGGTTTTTAACTAATCCTGTGCATTCAATATGTGTCTTTGTGTCATTGGATAATCATTTAGCTCATTTTCGTCCTCCCTAGGCTTATTCTAGTCCAATTACAATTTTTAACCAAACTTGTGCATCCAATATGTGTCTTTGTGTCATTGGACTATCATTTAGTTCATTTTCATCCTCCCTAGACTTATTCTAGTCCAATTAGGGTTTTTAACCAAACTTGTGCATCCAATAAGTTCATTTGTGTCATTGGATGAACATTTAGGTCATTTTCGTCCTCCCTAGGTTTATTCTAGTCCAATTAGGGTTTTTAACCAAACTTGTGCATCCAATAAGTTCATTTGTGTCATTTGATTAATATTTTAGGTCATTTTAGTCCTCACTAGGCTTATTCTTGTCCAATTAGGGTGTTTAACAAATGTTGTGCATCCTATAGCAGTGTTTGTGTCATTGGATTAACATTTAGGTCATTTTCATCCTCCCTAGGCTTATTCTAGTCCAATTTGAATTTTTAACCAATCATGTGTATCCAATATGTGTATGTGTCATTGGATTAACATTTAGGTCATTTTCATCCTCCCTCGGCTTTTTCTTGTTCAATTTGGGTTTTTAACCAATCATGTGTATCCACAATGTGTATGTGTCATTGGATTAACTTTGATGTCATTTTCATCCTCCCTAGGGTAATTCTTGTGCAATTATGGTTTTTAACCAAACTTGTAAATCCAATAGGTACGTTTGTGCATTGGATTTACATTTAGGTCATTTTCTTCCTCCCTAGGCTTATTCTAGTCCATTAAGGGTTTTTAACCTATCTTGTGCTTCCGATATGTGTGTTTGTGTCATTGGATTAACTTTTAGGTCATTTTCGTCCTCCCTATGCTCATTCTTGTCCAATAAGGGTTTTTAACCAATCTTGTGCATCCAATAGGTGTCCATGTTTCATTGGATTAACATTTAGGTTATTTTCATCCTCCCTAGGCTTATTCTAGTCCAATAAGGGTTTTTAACCAAACTTGTACTTCCAGTATGTGTGTTTGTGTCATTGGATTAACTTTTAGGTCATTTTCGTCCTTCTAAGGCTTACTCTTGTCAAATTAGGGTTTTTAACTAATCTTGTGCATTCAATATGTGTCTTTGTGTCATTGGATTTTCATTTAGCTCATTTTTGTCCTCCCTAGGCTTATTCTAGTTCAATTAATATTTTTAACCAAACTTGTGCATCCAATAGGTGTGTTTGTGTCATTGGATTAACACTTAGGTACTTTTCATCCTACCTAGGCTTATTCTAGTCCAATTAGGGTTTTTAACCAATCTTGTGCATCCAACAGGGGTGTTTGCGTCATTGGATTAACATTTAGGTCATTTTCATAATCCCGGGGCTTATTTTAGTCCAATTAGGATTTTTAACCAATCTTGTTCATCCAATAAGTTCATTTGTGTCATTGGATTAACTTTTAGGTCATTTTTCGTCCTCCATACGCTTATTCTATTCAAATTACGGTTTTTACAAATCATGTGCATCCAATAGGCGTGTTTGTGTCATTGGATTAACTTTTAAGTCATTTTCGTCCTCCATAGGATTATTCTTGTCCAATTAGGATGTTTAACAAATCTTGTGCATCCGATAGCTGCGTTTGTGTCATTGGATTAACATTTAGATCATTTTCATCCTCCCTAGGCTTATTCTTGTCCAATTGGGGTTTTTAACCAATTTAGTGCATCCAACAAGTTCATTTGTGTCATTGGATTAACATTTAGGTTATTTTCATCCTCCCTAGGCTTATTCTAGTCCATGTCATTGGATTAACTTTTAGGTCATTTTCGTCCTCCCTATGCTTATTCTTGTCCAATTAGGATTTTTAACCAATCTTGTTCATCCAATAAGTTCATTTGTGTCATTGGATTAACATTTAGATCATTTTCATCCTCCCTAGGCTTATTCTTGTCCAATTGGGGTTTTTAACCAATTTAGTGCATCCAACAAGTTCATTTGTGTCATTGGATTAACATTTAGGTTATTTTCATCCTCCCTAGGCTTATTCTAGTCCATTAACGGTTTTTAACCAATCTTGTGCTTCCAATATATGTGTTTGTGTCATTGGATTAACTTTTAGGTCATTTTCGTCCTCCCTATGCTTATTCTTGTCCAATTAGGATTTTTAACCAATCTTGTGCATTCAATATGTGTCTTTGTGTCATTGGATAATCATTTAGCTCATTTTCGTCCTCCCTAGGCTTATTCTAGTCCAATTACAATTTTTAACCAAACTTGTGCATCCAATAGGTGTGTTTGTGTCATTGGATTAACATTTAGGTCATTTTCATCCTCCCTAGGCTTATTCTAGTCCAATTAGGGTTTTTAACCAATCTTGTGCATCCAATAGGGGTGTTTGCGTCATTGGATTAACATTTAGGTCATTTTCATCATCCCGAGGCTTATTCTAGTCCAATTAGTGTTTTTAACCAATCTTGTTCATCGAATAAGTTCATTTGTGTCATTGGATTAACATTTAGGTCATTTTAATCCTCCCTAGGTGTATTCGAGCCCAATTAAGGTTTTTAACCAATCTTGTAAATCCTATAAGTTCATTTGTGTCATTGGATTAATGTTTAGGTCATTTACGTCCTCCCTAGCCTTATTCTTGTCCAACTAGGGTTTTTTACAAATCTTGTGCATCAAATAGGTGTGTTTGTGTCATTGGATTAGCATTTAGGTCATTTTCATCCTCCCTAAGCTTATTCTAGAACAATTAGGGTTTTTACCCAATCTTGTGCATCCAATAAGTTCATTTGTGTCATTGGATTAACATTTAGGTCATTTTCATCCTCCCTGGGCTTATTGTGGTCCAATTAGGGTTTTTTTTACCAATCTTGTACATCCAATAGGTGTCTTTGTGTTATTGGATTATCATTTCGGTCATTTTTATCATCTCGATGCTTATTATAGTCCAATTAGGGTTTTTAACCAAGTTTGTGCATCCAATAAGTTCATTTGTTTCATTGGATTAACTTTTAGGTAATTTTCTTCTTCCATAGGCATATTCTAGTCTAATTAGGGTTTTTAATCAATTTTGTGCATCCAATAAGTTCATTTGTGTCATTGGATTAACATTTAGGTCATTTTCATCCTCCCTAGGCTTATTCTTGTCCAATTAGGGTTTTTAACCAATCTTGTGCATCCAATAAGTTCATTTGTGTCATTGGATTAACATTTAGGTCATTTTCATCCTCCCTAGGCTTATTCTTGTCCAATTAGGGTTTTTAACCAATCTTGTGCATCCAATAAGTTCATTTGTGTCATTGGATTAAAATTTAGGTCGTTTTCGTCCTCACTAGGCTTATTCTTGTCCAAGTAGGGTTTTTAACCAATCTTGTCTGTCAAATAAGTTCATTTGTGTCATTGGATTAATATTTAGGTCAATTTCGACCTCCCTTGGCTAATACTAGTCCCATTAGGGGTTTTAATCAATCTTGTGCATCCAATAAGTTCATTTGTGTCATTGGATTAACATTTAGGTCATTTTCATCATCACGAGGCTTATTCTAGTCCAATTAGTGTTTTTAACCAATCTTGTGCATCCAATAAGTTCATTTGTGTCATTGGATTAACTTTTAGGCCATTTTTCGTCCTCCATACGCTTATTCTATTCAAATTAGGGTTTTTAACAAATTTGTGCATCCAATAGGCGTGTTTGTGTTATTGGATTAACTTTTAAGTCATTTTCGTCCTCCATAGGATTATTCTTGTCCAATTAGGGTGTTTAACAAATGTTGTGCATCCGATAGCTGTGTTTGTGTCATTGGATTAACATTTAGGTCATTTTCATCCTCCCTAGGCTTATTCTAGTCCAATTTGGGTTTTTAACCAATCATGTGTATCCAATATGTGTATGTGTCATTGGATTAACATTTAGGTCATTTTCATCCTCCCTCGGCTTTTTCTTGTTCAATTTGGGTTTTTAACCAATCATGTGTATCCAATATGTGTATGTGTCATTGGATTAACTTTGATGTCATTTTCATCCTCCCTAGGGTAATTCTTGTGCAATAATGGTTTTTAACCAAACTTGTAAATCCAATAGGTACGTTTGTGCATTGGATTTACATTTAGGTCATTTTCTTCCTCCCTAGGCTTATTCTAGTCCATTAAGGGTTTTTAACCTATCTTGTGCTTCCAATATGTGTGTTTGTGTCATTGGATTAACTTTTAGGTCATTTTCGTCCTCCTTATGCTTATTCTTGTCCAATAAGGGTTTTTAACCAATCTTGTGCATCAAATAGGTGTGCTTGTTTCATTGGATTAACATTTAGGTTATTTTCATCCTCCCTATTCTTATTGTAATCCAATATGGGTTTTTAACCAAACTTGTACTTCCATTATGTGTGTTTGTGTCATTGGATTAACTTTTAGGTCATTTTCGTCCTTCCGAGGCTTACTCTTGTCAATTTAGGGTTTTTAACTAATCTTGTGCATTCAATATGTGTCTTTGTGTCATTGGATTATCATTTAGCTCATTTTTGTCCTCCCTAGGCTTATTCTAGTTCAATTACAATTTTTAACCAAACTTTTGCATCCAATAGGTGTGTTTGTGTCATTGGATTAACACTTAGGTACTTTTCATCCTACCTAGGCTTATTCTAGTCCATTTAGGGTTTGTAACCAATCTTGTGCATCCAATAGGGGTGTTTGCGTCATTGGATTAACATTAAGGTCATTTTCATCATCATGGGGCTTATTTTAGTCCAATTAGGGTTTTTAACCAATCGTGTTCATCCAATAAGTTCATTTGTGTCATTGGATTAACTTTTAGGTCATTTTTCATCCTCCATACGCTTATTCTATTCAAATTACGGTTTTTAACTAATCATGTGCATCCAATAGGCATGTTTGTGTCATTGGATTAACTTTTAAGTCATTTTCATCCTCCATAGGATTATTCTTGTCCAATTAGGATGTTTAACAAATCTTGTGCATCCGATAGCTGCGTTTGTGTCATTCGATTAACATTTAGATCATTTTCATCCTCCCTAGGCTTATTCTTGTCCAATTGGGGGTTTTTAACCAATTTAGTGCATCCAACGAGTTCATTTGTGTCATTGGATTAACATTTAGGTCATTTTCGTCCTCCATAGGCTTATTCTTGTCCAATTTGGGTTTTTAACCAATCATGTGTATCCAATAGGTGTGTTTTTGTCGTTGGATTAACTTTTATGTCATTTTCGTCCTCCCTAGGCTTATTCTTGTGCAATTATTGTTTTTAACCAAACTTGTAAATCCAATAGGTGGGTTTGTGTCATTGGATTAACATTTAGGTTATTTTCATCCTCCCTAGGCTTATTCTAGTCCATTAAGGGTTTTTAACCAATCTTGTGCTTCCAATATATGTGTTTGTGTCATTGGATTAACTTTTAGGTCATTTTCGTCATTCCTATGCTTATTCTTGTCAAATTAGGGTTTTTAACCAATCTTGTGCATTCAATATGTGTCTTTGTGTCATTGGGTTATCATTAGGTCATTTTCGTCCTCCCTAGGCTTATTCTAGTTCAATTACAATTTTTAACCAAACTTGTGCATCCAATAGGTGTGTTTGTGTCATTGGATTAACATTTAGGTCATTTTCATCCTCTCTAGGCTTATTCTAGTCCAATAAGGGTTTTTAACCAATCTTGTGCATCCAATAGGGGTGTTTGCGTCATTGGATTAACATTTAGGTCATTTTCATCATCCCGAGGCTTATTCTAGTCCAATTAGTGTTTTTAACCAATCTTGTTCATCCAATAAGTTCATTTGTGTCATTGGATTAACATTTAGGTCATTTTAATCCTCCCTAGGTGTATTCGAGCCCAATTAAGGTTTTTAACCAATCTTGTAAATCCTATAAGTTCATTTGTGTCATTGGATTAACGTTTAGGTCATTTACGTCCTTCCTAGCCTTATTCTTGTCCAACTAGGGTTTTTAACAAATCTTGTGCATCAAATAGGTGTGTTTGTGTCATTGGATTAGCATTTAGGCCATTTTCCTCCTCCATAGGCATATTCTAGTCTAATCAGGGTTTTTAATCAATTTTGTGCATCCAATAAGTTCATTTGTGTCATTGGATTAACATTTAGATCATTTTCATCCTCCCTTGGCTTTTTTTTGTCCAATTAGGGTTCTTAACCAATCTTCTCCATCCAATAGGTGAGTTTGTGTCATTGGATTAACATTTAAGTCATTTTCGTCCTCCATAGGCATATTCTAGTCCAATTAGGGTTTTTAACAAATCTTGTGCATCCAATAAGTTCATTTGTGTCAGTGGATTAAAATTTAGGTCGTTTTCGTCCTCACTATGCTTATTCTTGTCCAAGTGGGATTTTTAACCAATCTTGTGCGTCAAATAAGTTCATTTGTGTCATTGGATTAATATTTAGGTCAATTTCGACCTCTCTTGGCTAATACTAGTCCCATTAGGGGTTTTAACCAATCTTCTGAATACAATGTAAGTCATGAGCTTCCCTGATCATGTTTTTGATTTAATTCCCAAACATACAATACATATGAAGTATTTGATTGATCTAATGATTTGAATTGAGAAACATTTCAGGCAAATAAGCAAACACTATACACTTGGAACTCAAGGAATCAACCAAAATTGGAGGATGCGCTTGAGAAAGATGCAAATATATATAGTGTGATTATTTTTCATAGTAGTTGTTTTAGTAGACTAATCACTATGATTTCATACCTAAGTATTTGCCAAAGAAAGTAAATCAATCAACTAATAAGTCAATTGATGAATCAATTGGGCAATCGATTGTCTGACTCAGAACAAGAGTTTTTACTATGTAAATCGATTGGGAAATCGATTACTTAAAAGGTTTTTAGTGAAACCTGAGTTCTGGGCTTAATCCAATCTATTGGACAATCGATTGGGACATCAATTGAGTAATCGATTGTGTGATTCACAGAACCAACCAATTACTGAATCAATCGATTGGCAAATCGATTGTGACAAAGTTTTTCATCAGGAATAAGTTATGCGATCCATCAAATCGATTGGGACATCAATTGAATTAGATTTCTTAAACTACAAGTTTTGTGGCAATCGATTAGGTAATCCATTGAAGTTAATCATTTATCAGAAACAATTTGAATAAATCGATTGGCACACTGATTTTGACAAAATGGTTGAGGTTCTGTAACAAGAACAATCAATTGGCAAATCGATTGAAGTAAATGTCTAAGTCACTGTGACCAGCACAATCGATTGGCAAATCGATTGAAATAAATGTCTGAGTCACTGTGACTAGCACAATCGGTTGACGAATCGATTGAAGCTAAATGTTTGAGTTAGAGGAAGAGTTTAGCTCATTGCCAAATCGATTAGGACTATGAATATACGTCGACTGAGCAATCGATTGTTTGGATCTCGTTGTTTGAACAAAACACCTATAATCGATTACTCAATCGACTCTGATATATTCTTAGTTTCAGTTTCTGATTTATGTATTAAAAGAATCGATTGGCAAATCGATTCATGCTTATACTTTCAAGATTCAAGAAAAACAAGACACGCGAAAATCGATTGGGCAATCTGTAACACCCCGATTTTCAAAGCGATGGTGTATTTTTTTTTTCAAAAGAGATTAAAATAAAACAGAAAAAAAACAAATAAGGAAATACCTTTTGATAAATAATGGAGTCATTATAATTTACAAGCAGCGGAAAAGTCTCTCAAAATATGAATCCAAAATATTTACACATCAAAAGTTGGTACATGTAACCCATCGAAAATAACATGTCAAGGTGACAATATTAGTATAGGTACAGTCTTCCATTTTAAAATAAATACAATTCAAAAGAAAGACGTCTGTTCCTTCTATGTCAACCTAATATGATCATTCTTCAAAACAAACTAAACGCCCAGAGTGATCTCACCTTTGGATAAATAATTAAGTCATTATAATTTACAAGCAGCGGAAAAGTCTCTCAAAATATGAATCCAAAATATTTACACATCAAAAGTTGGTACATGTAACCCATCGAAAATAACATGTCAAGGTGACAATATTAGTATAGGTACAGTCTTCCATTTTAAAATAAATACAATTCAAAAGAAAGACGTCTGTTCCTTCTATGTCAACCTAATATGATCATTCTTCAAAACAAACTAAACGCCCAGAGTGATCTCCACGCGCCCCGTTAGATCCTCCTAACATAGCTCCAGTCGAGCATTCCCATCTACATTCCCATCCGTAGGGTACGAACCGGTAGGATCGTCCTGGCTCTCATCTGAGGGCAAAGCCCAGATTTCCACAATAGTTGTAAAGGGTCACCAACCGAAATTAACAGTTAACACATAACATTTAAATTTTCAAATGCACAAGATAACCTTTCAACCTAGCATGCACCTTAAAAGGGTTTTCCATATGCTAAAAGTTCATATAATGCTTGCAAAATAAAAATGAAATCAAAATAAGTCTTAAATCAATCA
>NC_021164.2:22218405-22233046 GCF_000331145.2 Cicer arietinum | reverse complement strand
CAAAACATAACACTTAGCACTTATAACACAATCACTACAACATCATGAGCTTCAAAATAGTTTTGCAATCAAACATGCTATCACTCAAATCCCAAAACATAACACTTATCACTTATAACACAATCACCACAACATCATGAGCTTCGAAATAGTTTTGCAATCAAACATGCTATCACTAAATTCCCAAAACATAACACTTAGCACTTATAACACAATCACCACAACATCATGAGCTTCGAAATAGTTTTGCAATCAAACATGCTATCACACAATTCCAAACCAAACATAACCCTCTACGAGAGGCGTAAATCCTAGACGTACAATTTCTCACGAACGAGCACGAGTGCAGTCTCTCATGGACAAACACCATTTACCAGGGTGTAGTCTTTCACGGTCAAACACCTGTGCAATCTCTCGCGGACAAACAGAATTTACCAGGGTGTAGTCTCTCACGGACAAACACTTGTGCAGTCTCTCACGGACAAACACAATTTACCAGGGTGTAGTCTCTCGCGGACAAACACCTGTGCAGTCTCTCACGGACAAACACAATTTACCAGGGTGTAGTCTCTCGCGGACAAACACCTGTGCAGTCTCTCACGGACAAACACAATTTACCAGGGTGTAGTCTCTCGCGGACAAACACCTGTGCAGTCTCTCACGGACAAACACAATTTACCAGGGTGCAGTCTCTCACGGGCAAATGTAACACCCCGATTTTCAAAGCGAGGGTGTATTTTTTTTTTCAAAAGAAATTAAAATAAAACAGAGAAATAAATAAGGTAATAACTTTGGATTAAAAATCGAGTCATTATAATTTATAAGCAGCGGAAAAATTTCTCAAAATATGAATCCAAAATATTTACACATCAAAAAGTGGTACATGTAACCCATCGAAAATAACATGTCAAGCTGACAATATTAGTAAATGTACAGTTTTCCAGTTCAAAATAACGTAATCCAAAAAAAAGACATAAGTTCCCTCTATGTCATCCTAATCTGATCATTCTTCAAAAAAAACTATAGCTATACACCCTGAGTGATCTCCACGCGCCCCGTGAGATCCTCCTAACGTAGCTCCAGTCAAGCATTCCCATCTACATTCCCAATCCGTAGGGTACGAACCGGTAGGATTGTGCTGGCTCTCATCTTAGGGCAAGGCCCAGATTTCCACAATAGTTGTAAAGGGTCACCAACCGAAATTAACAGTTAACACATAACATTTAAGTTTTTAAATGCACAAAATAACCTTTCAACTAAGCATGCACCTTAAAAGGATTTCCATATGCTAAAAGTTCATGTAACACTTGCCAAATAAAAATGAAATCAAAATAAGGTTCTCAATTCAACAAGTAATACATAACTAACCAAGACATTGATAAGTCAATTGAGCAATCTGTTATCTAACTCAAAATAAGAATTTCTACTAAGCCAATCGATTTCCAAATTGATTTCCTGAAGGAATTTAGTGAAATTTGAACTCTGGTCTCAATTCAATCGATTGGGAAATCGATTGAATGAATGACTGAGCCCCGGTATTAATGCCAATCAATTTCCAAATCGATTTTGTCAGTTTTGCTGAGTTCCTGTCTTTCTGCCAATCGATTTCCAAATTGATTTCCTGAAGGAATTTAGTGAAATTTGAACTCTGGTCTCAATTCAATCGATTGGGAAATCGATTTCCCTGCATATTCTTCCAAAAATACATAAACTAACTCAATCATATTCATACACAATTCCACATCTTAACACTTAGCAATTCCCACACGATCACCACGACAAATGGAGTTTTGAAATAGTTTTACAACCCATCACTCTTACACACAATAATCAATTCATAACACTTAGCAATTTCAGCACAATTACCACGATAACTCAAATTCAAAACACTCAATCATAAACTTGAATCAAACACGACTCGCGTGCCAAGCACCCTAATGCGATGCGTATATGCCAAAATGCATGGACTCGGAATTCCAAACCAAAACCCTCCTCGAAGGGCCGTAAATCATAATTGTACCGCCTATCGCAGGCCAAAGTACCAATTACCGAGGTGCCACCTATCACGGGTCAGCACGATTTACTAAAAAGCGTAAATCATAAACGTACCACCTATCACGGGTCAGTACAGTTTACCGAGGTGTCACCTATCACGGGTCAACACGATTTACTAAAAGAAAAAGCGAGAATCGTAAACGTACCGCCTATCACAGACCAGTACTGTTTACCGAGGTGCCACCTATCACGGGTCAACACGATTTACTAAAAGAAAAAGCGAGAATCGTAAACGTACCGCCTATCACAGACCAGTACTGTTTACCGAGGTGCCACCTATCACGGGTCAACACGATTTACTAAAAGAAAAAGCGGGAATCGTAAATGTACCACCTATCACGGGTCAGTACAGTTACCATGGTGTCACCTATCACGGGTCAACACGATTTACTAAAAGAAAAAGCGGGAATCGTAAATGTACCACCTATCACGGGTCAGTACAGTTTACCGAGGTGTCACCTATCACGGGTCAACACGATTTACTAAAAGAAAAAGCGGGAATCGTAAATGTACCACCTATCACGGGTCAGTACAGTTACCATGGTGTCACCTATCACGGGTCAACACGATTTACTAAAAGAAAAAGCGGAAATCGTAAATGTACCACCTATCACGGGTCAGTACAGTTACCATGGTGTCACCTATCACGGGTTTTGAAATCCCTAACACCGTTTTTCTTCGTTTTCGAATCAAACAAGAAGAGTGAAGTTGAGCAATCCTTGTCCTATCACCCACCCAGCCTTGGGTTTCTATTCTTGAACAAAAAGGAAGCAAGGAAAACGAAAATGGAAGAAGATGGAAGAAAATGGAAGAATGGGGTCACGCGAGGAAGAAGATGGATTTTGATTCTTTTCTTTCTTTCCCTTTTTCTTTCTTTCTTTTTCCTTCTCTTTTCCCTCCACACAAACATATATATATATATATATATATATATGTATTTATATATATTAATTGCTTTTAACAAATACCTCCAAATCTAGATATTTATTAAAATTACCATTTCACCAATAAGGCATTAAAATATCTTTTTGATCATATAAACTCCAAAATATTAATATCTTTTGCTAAAAAGCCTCCGATCCAAAATCCAAAATACACAAAAAAATACATAAAGTATACTTTAAAATTATGGGTCTTACAACAAATTCCTGTGCAGTCTCTCACGGACAAACACAATTTACCGAGGTGTAGTCTCTCACGGACAAACACAATTTACCAGGGTGCAGTCTCTCACGGACAAACACATGTGCAGTCTCTCTCGGACAAACACAATTTACCAGGGTGCAGTCTCTCACGGACAAACACAATTTACCAGGGTGCAGTCTCTCACGGACAAACACAATTTACCAGGGTGCAGTCTCTCACGGACAAACACAATTTACCAGGGTGCAGTCTCTCACGGACAAACACAATTTACCAGGGTGCAGTCTCTCACGGACAAACACAATTTACCAGGGTGCAGTCTCTCACGGACAAACACAATTTACCAGGGTGCAGTCTCTCACGGACAAACACAATTTACCAGGGTGCAGTCTCTCACGGACAAACACAATTTACCAGGGTGCAGTCTCTCACGGACAAACACAATTTACCAGGGTGCAGTCTCTCACGGACAAACACAATTTACCAGGGTGCAGTCTCTCACGGACACAGGGTGTAGTCTCTCACAGACAAACACCTGTGCAGTCTCTCATGGATAAACACAATTTACCAGGGTGTATTCTCTCACGGACAAACACCTGTGCAGTCTCTCACGGACAAACACAATTTACCGGGGTGTAGTCTCTCACGGACAAACACCATTAGGTAAAGGCAGATATTAAAAGATTCCCCATTTTTAATACTCTTTTAACTTAAACAATTTTCAAAACAAACATTAAGTAAACAAAAATATTAAGAGATTCCCCATTCTTAATACTCTTTTAACTTAAACGATTTTCACAACAAACATTAAGCAAACAGAATTATTAAGAGATTCCCCATTCTCAATACTCTTTTAACTTAAACGATTTTCAAAACAAACATTAAGCAAACAGAATTATTAAGAGATTCCCCATTCTCAATACTCTTTTAACTTAAACGATTTTCAAAACAAACATTAAGTAAACAGAAATATTAAGAGATTCCCCATTCTTAATACTCTTTTAACTTAAACGATTTTCAAAACAAACATTAAGTAAACAAGACATTAAGAGATTCCCCATTCTTAATACTCATTTAACTTAAACGATTTTCAAAACAAACATTAAGTAAACAAGACATTAAGAGATTCCCCATTCTTAATACTCATTTAACGCTAATGGTTTTCACAAACACACATTAAGTAAACAAGACATTAAGAGATTTCCCATTCTTAATACTCGTTTAACCCTAATGGTTTTCAAATTCCACACAAAACAAACTCAAACATATTATCAAATTCAATCCACGATTCACACCAAAACACATCAATTCATTTCTCCACAAAATCCAACCATACACATATCAAATTTCATCAGTATTAATTAAGAACACGTCAAATACGATGAACACAAATCAACACAATCCACCACTCAAACACAACAAGTTTCGTTTACTCAAAATCATACATAAATGAGTTTAAATTCATTTTCCACGAAACATTCATCAATATAACCAAAACCTAACTCTAAGATTTTACCCATAAAGCCTTAGATTCATTTTCCCCCAAATCAACACTTCAACCCTAACAAATTCCTTTCCACACAATCACAGATAAGTCCCTAAATGCAAACTAGAAGTTTGGAAGGAGCCCTTAGCTTAACGTTAGCTTTTACGTTCGATTACGGTCTCCGCTCACAAAGTCGCTTCCAAAGTTGGTTCCCTAGCACCATAGCATGGTAGTGAGCAACTTTCCCTTCTATCTCTTCGTGAAACGAAGCTTAGATCTAGATGAAACGGGGAGGTTTGTGTTTGACGGTTTTGAAATCCCTAATACCGTTTTTGAATCCGAGAAGAAGAAAGGTGTTGGGAACTTGATCTTTCTCACCCACTAGCCTTGGGTTTCAATTCTCGAACTTAAAGGAAGCAAAGAAAAACGAAAATGGGAGAAGGAAGAAGAAGGGTTCTCGCGCGCGCAGGGAGGGAGAGGAAGAAGTTTTCTTGTTTTCTTTCCTTTCTCTTTCTTTCCTTTGTTTTTCCTTTCTTTCTATTTCCTTTTCTTCTATTTCCCTCCAACCATATATATATATATATATATATATATATATATATTTATATATTAATATATTATAATTAAAACAAAACCAACAATAATCTAACAACTCTTACTCCCATCATTTCATTCCCCTCTTAGTCTAGTTTAATAAAAATATCTACTCTCGTCGCAACTCAATTGTCTGGTACAATTTTCAGCACCCGAGATATTTTTAACAAAATTGCCCGGTATTGAATCCTTCGTAACGGAAGTAAATTATTTTCCGACAAATAATTTGAATCCAATTTCCAAAAATACATTTTTGGCATTTAACTCACTCAATACCAAAAACTGGGCTAACAGCCTAAGAAATTCCACACAAAATACCCTAAAATTGCATAATTTAGGATTTAAAAACTATGGGTCTTACACAATCGATTAAGCTAGTGTAAATCTTTATACAATCGATTGAGCAATCGATTGACCTGATGTTTTTCTGAATATATATAAGCTGATTAAATCACTTTTTAAACAACTTTTGAATAAAAACTGTTACACTTTTTCATAAACAAAAAGACTGAAAAACACTTTCAGAGAAAAATTGTTACAACACACAAATACTCATTGGCTAAATACTTTTGGGTGAGATCCTACATTGTGATTGAGTCAAAGTTTCTTGATATTCTTTAATTCTTTGTGAAAGACAAATTTCTGTAATTGAAGTCTTAGAAATCCAGTAGTTTACACTGGTGGTTATCTTTTGGGATGCTTGTGTTCATCTAAAAGAAGCCTCAGCTCGATCTCGCTAGAGTTTGACGAGTAACTCTTAGGGATAGGTTGGTATTGTGATAGAAGTGGTTGTGAGTTAGATGGATAGGTTCTGACACTGGAAAGTCTGTAAAAATATTCCTCAAATCATTCTAGTGAAAGGCTGAAATCTGTGTTGGATTTCAGGACTGGATATAGGCTATCAAAGTGATAGTCGAACCAATATAAAAATCCTGGTGCACTATTTCCTATCTCCCTTTACTTTTCATATTAATCTTCCATGTGATTATAAACTTCCGCTGTGAATAATCTGTATGAATCTTTTACTGTTAAAATAGGAATTAAAATTAAACAAGTTGTATTTGATTTTAATTCATCACTTAGGAAAGAATTAGATAATCTTGTTGATAATAATTGTCATATATTTTTTAACAAATAGAGGCCATAATTTCCTACATACAATAGTTGTGTTTGTGTTATAGGATTAACATTTAGGTCATTTTCGTCCTACCTAGGCTTGTTCTAGGCAATTAGGGTTTTTAACCTATCTTGTGGATCCAATAGGTGTTTTTGTGTAATTAGATTAACATTTAGGTCATTTTCATCCTCCCTAGGCTTCTTTTTGTCCAATTTGGGTTTTTAACCAATCATGTGTATCCAATAGGTGTGTTTGGGTCATTGGATTAACTTTTATGTCATTTTCGTCCTCCCTAGGCTTATTCTTGTGCAATTAGGGTTTTTAACCAAACTTGTAAATCCAATAGGTGTGTTTGTGTCATTGGATTAACATTTAGGTCATTTTCATCCTCCCTTGGCTTATTCTAGTCCATTGAGGGTTTTTAACCAATCCTTTGCTTCCAATATGTGTGTTTGTGTCATTGGATTAACTTTTAGGTCATTTTCGTCCTCCCTATGCTTATTCTTGTCCAATTAGGGTTTTTAACCAATCTTGTGCATCCAATAGGTGTGTTTGTTTCATTGGATTAACACTTAGGTCACTTTCGTCCTACCTAGGCTTGTTCTAGTCCAATTAGGAATTTTAACCAATCTTGTCCATCCAATAGGTGCATCCTTGGCAAGGCCCCCTGCATTTAATGGGGCTGCCTACATGTATTGGAAAGAGAGGATGTTTATTTTTCTTGAAGCATGTAGTCTTGATATTCTACAAGCAGTAATAGATGGTCCTTTTGTGCCAACCATAGCTGGCACAGGTGATTCATCAATCCCAAAACCCAGATCAGATTGGTCTGAGGATGACAAGAAAAATGTTGGATACAATGCTAAGGCTAAAAACATTATTACCTCTGCCTTAAGCGCTGGCGAATTTTTCAGGGTGTCTAACTGCAAAACTGCCAAGGAGATGTGGGACACATTACAACAAACGCATGAAGGAACAACATATGTAAAAAGGGCCCGAATCAACACACTAATGCATGAGTATGAGTTGTTCAACATGAAGAAAGAGGAATCCGTTAATGATATGCAGACAAGATTTACTCACATAGTCAATAATCTAAATGCTCTTGGTAAGGTGATTGACAATGAGCAGCAAATCAATAAGGTTATGAGGTGCTTGACCAGAGAGTGGCAGCCAAAAATTAATTCCATAGCAGAATCAAAAGACCTTGGTAGCATGTCAATTGCCACACTATTTGGAAAATTAAGAGAGCATGAGATGGAACTGCATAGACTGAGTGAAGCTGAACAAACTGACAGAAAAAGAAAAGGGAATGCTCTTGGTAAGGTGATTGACAATGAGCAGCAAATCAGCAAGGTTATGAGGTGCTTGACCAGAGAGTGGCAGCCAAAAATCACTGCCATAGCAGAATCAAAAGACCTTGGTAGCATGTCAATTGCCACACTATTTGGAAAATTAAGAGAGCATGAGATGGAACTGCATAGACTGAGTGAAGCTGAACAGACTGACAGAAAAAGAAAAGGGATGTCTCTTAAAGTCCAAGCACATCAAACAAAGTCTGAACAAGAGATATGCACTGACGATTCATATAGTGAGACCGATGAAGATCCAGAACTTGGATTACATGTCAGAAAATTCAAAAAGTTTCTGAAAAAGAAAGATAGCAAATCAAGAAAACCCTCAAGTTCAAAGACACATGACAACAAGATAACTTGCTTTGAGTGTGGGAAGACAGGACATATAAAATCTGAGTGCTTCCAATTGCAAAACAGAAATAAGACTGCAAAGGCTAAAGGCAATCAACCACCTCCTAAGACCAGAAAAGCCTATATAGCCTGGAACGATAATGATGAAGAGTCATCTGCATCTTCAGAAGATGAAGAAGCTAATCTTTGTCTAATGGCCAACATAGATTCAGATTCTGATAGTGAGGTAAGTTCTAAATCCAATCCTTCTTATGATGAATTACATGAAGCATTTAATGAACTTCATGATGAATATGTGAATATAATCAAACAGCTAATTAGCACTAAGAAACTGTTAGAAGAAAAGTGCATGTTGTATGATGAGATTAATTTGAAACATGAGTCTCTTAAAGACACAAATGAAAATCTGAAAAAGGAAACTTATGCACTGAAATGTGATTTAGAAAAGTTCAATAGTGGTAAAAACAATTTAGATATGCTTCTTGGAAACCAAAGAAATCTAAATGTAAAATCTGGACTTGGCTATAGACAAAACAGGAATGTTAAAAAGAATCAGAAGTTTGTTAGATCTAAGCATATGCATGATATCTTCACTAAACCAAATCAAAATTCATCCTCTGCTGTTTTATGTCATTTTTGCTGTATAAAGGGTCATATGGTTTTTAATTGTAAACTGAAAAAATTGGCCAACAGAGGATGGAAACAAATTTGGAAAGTAAAGACACAAATGTTTGAAACTAACCCTCTAAGACCCAATCTGAATTGGGTACCTAAAACCAAAATTTAAATTACATTTTGCAGATATGCTTGACTTTTAGGACTCATTCATGGTATCTAGACAGTGGATGTTCCAAGCATATGACTGGAGACAAGTCAAAGTTCTTGTCTCTGAACTTAAAAGATGGTGGATTTGTTAAATACGTTGACAATATCAAAGGTAAGATACTCAGTATTGGAGACATATGGAACGAATCGACTACGGTGATTAAAGACGTTCTTTATGTAAAGGATTTAAAACACAATTTGATTAGTATAAGTCAACTCTGTGATAAGGGATTCCAGGTATTCTTTACATCTCAGTCTTGTATAATTGAGCACAAGGAGAATAAAGACATAAGGTTAGTAGGTGACATAATCAATAACATATACATGCTTGATTTTAATGCTTTGCCTGCTAGTACTATTTGCTGCTTATTATCCAATTCTGATGAAAACTGGTTATGGCATAAGAGAGTGGCTTATATACATATGGACTACCTGAACAAAGTAATTAGTAAACAATTAGTTCTAGGACTCCCAAATAGAAAGTTCACTAAGGATAAGTTGTGTGATTCCTGTGAGAAGAGTAAGCTAGTTAAGTCATCCTTTCCCCCAATAGATTTAGTACAAACCAATAGGGTTTTACAGTTGATACATATGGACCTGTTTGGTCCATCTCAAGTTAGAAGCTTTGGAGGAAACTTGTATGGTTATGTGTTAGTAGATGATTACTCTAGGTATACTTGGACATTTTTTCTGACTCACAAGAGTGAGGCCTTCTCTATTTTCAAAAGATTTGCAAATTTAGTTCAAAATGAGAAGAACCAGAAAATAATCTCCATCAAGAGTGATCATGGAGGAGAATTCCAAAATGATTCCTTTAATACCTACTGTGAACAAAATGGAATTCACAATATATACTAAGCCCCTAGAAATCCACAACAAAATGGAGTTGTAGAAAGGAAGAATAGGTCTTTAGAGGAACTAGCTAGAACTATGATTAAAGACTCAAACCTTCCTATGTATTTCTGGGTTGATGCTATAAACACAGCCACACATGTAGTGAATAGAGTTCTTATAAGGCCAATACTTAGAAAAACTCCCTATGAGTTATACAAGGGTAGAAAACCAAACATCTCTTACTTTAGGGTCTTTGGATGCAAGTGCTTTTTATTAAACAATGGCAAAGAACATCTAGGAAAGTTTGATCCTAAGGCAGATGAGGGTATTTTTCTAGGTTATTCCCAGTCTAGTAAGGCTTATAGAATCTACAATAAGAGAACCAAAACTATAGAGGAATCTGTTCATGTAAAATTTGATGAAATGTTTGCTGAAAACTTGAACAGCACTCCTCCTATAGTTGGTGATTATTTGGATGATATTGTAGAATCTGAACCAATAGAACCTAATGAACTAGTACCTCCAAACAACCTTGATTGTGTAGAACCTATTAGGGAAGCTGACCTACCTAAGGAATGGAAGTTCAACAAAGACCATCCTATTGACAACATCATAGGAGAGATCTCGAAAGGAGTTACAACTAGAAAAACCCTTAGACATTTTTGTAACTTTATAGCCTTTGTATCTCAAGTAGAACCCAAAAACATAAAGGAAGCTCTTATGGACCATGACTGGATAGTTGCCATGCAAGAAGAGCTCAATCAGTTTGAGAGAAACAAAGTGTGGATTCTAGTTCCAAAACCAGAAGATAAACATGTCATAGGAACTAGGTGGGTCTTTAGAAACAAAATGGATGAGAATGGGGTAATTACTAGGAATAAAGCTAGGTTAGTGGCCAAGGGTTACAACCAAGAGGAGGGCATTGACTATGATGAAACCTATGCCCCTGTAGCTAGACTAGAAGCCATTAGAATCCTACTTGCTTATGCATGTATAATGGACTTTAAACTATATCAAATGGATGTAAAAGGTGCCTTTTTAAATGGAGACATCCAAGAGGAAGTCTTTGTTAGTCAAACACCTGGTTTTGAAGATCCTATGTTTCCAAATCATGTGTTTAAACTGACAAAAGCCCTCTATGGCTTGAAAAAAGCTCCAAGAGCTTGGTATGAAAAGCTAAGAAATTTC
Source organism: Cicer arietinum (assembly GCF_000331145.2). NCBI lineage: Eukaryota > Viridiplantae > Streptophyta > Magnoliopsida > Fabales > Fabaceae > Cicer > Cicer arietinum. The sequence continues at coordinate 22,222,098 of NC_021164.2, read as the reverse complement.
CTCTTACAAGAAAATTTTTCAAGGGGAAATGTAGATAAGACACTTTTTATCAAAAGAGAAGGAAAAGACATTCTATTGGTCCAAATTTATGTTGATGACATAATCTTTGGATCAACAAACAATAAGCTTTGTAAAGAATTTGAAAATACAATGAAAGGAAAATTTGAAATGTCCATGATGGGAGAATTAACTTACTTCTTGGGATTTCAAATCAAGCAAAGCAAGAATGGCATTTTCCTAAGTCAAACCAAATACTGTAATGATCTTTTAAAGAAGTTTGGTTTTGATAAGTTTAAATCCATTGATGCACCCATGAGTCAAGCTTGTCATTTAGATAGAGATGAGAAGGGAAAATCTATTGATGTGACAATGTATAGAGGCATGATAGGATCCTTACTATACCTTACAGCTAGTAGACCAGACATTATGTTTAGTGTTTGCATGTGTGCTAGATACCAAGCCAATCCAAAAGAATCCCATCTAAGTGCAGTCAAAAGGATTTTTAGATATCTTATAGGAACCAAAAATCTAGGTTTGTGGTATCCTAAGGGATCTACTTGCACTCTAGTTGGTTATTCTGATTCTGATTTTGCTGGCTGCAAATTGGACAGAAAAAGTACATCTGGTACTTGCCAACTATTAGGGAACTCACTTGTATCTTGGCATAGCAAGAAACAAAATAGTGTTGCACTTTCAACAGCTGAAGCTGAGTATGTAGCTGCTGGTAGCTGTTGTGCACAAATTTTATGGATGCAACAACACCTTTTTGACTTTGGTGTTGATCTAGGTTTTGTGCCCATCATGCGTGATAATACTAGTGCTATAAATATCACTAAGAACCCTGTCATGGATTCTAGAACCAAACATATAGAGATTAGGCATCACTTTATTAGGGATCAATATCAACAGGGTAAGATCAAGCTTGAATATGTTAATACAGCTGATCAATTGGCTAATATTTTCACAAAAGCCTTACCCAAGGACAGTTTCTTCTTTATTAGAATGAAACTTGGTATTACATATCTCAATGAAATCTGATCCTTGTGACAAAATCGATTGAAACATCGATTATCCTGTGACCAGATAGGAAAACTGCATTACAAAATCGATTGTATAATCGATTTATGATGCACAGTGTTTTAATTGGCAAAATTGAAAACACGATAATCGATTGCATAATCGATTTATGGTACATAGTGTCTTATTTGTCTATGTCACAAACTCTAGAATCGATTTCATAATCGATTTAGCACATCTCAGAAGTCAAATTGCTGGAGTATACATCAACTCAATCGATTGAGAAATCGATAGAAGATTTGGAAAATCTTTTAAAGAATCGATTTGATAATTGATTGTTTGGTTCTGACATCCACAAATTTGAGAAGTTTTCCAACCTCAAACCCGAGCATCGATTTGGAAATCGATTGAATCAGATTTTTTTAACCTGCACTTATATGAATAGATTTCTTAAACTACAAATTTTGTGGCAATCGATTAGGTAATAGATTGAAGTTGATCATTTATCAGAAACAATTTGAATAAATCGATAGGCACATTGATTTTGACAAAATGGCTGAGGTTCTGTAACAAGCACAATCGATTGGAAAATCGATTGAAGTAAATGTCTAAGTCACTGTGACCAGCACAATCGATTGGCAAATCGATTGAAATAAATGTCTGAGTCACTATGACTATCACAATCGGTTGACGAATCGATTGAAGCTAAATGTTTGAGTTACAGGAAGAATTCAGCTCATTGCCAAATCCATTAGGACTATTAATATACGCCGACTGAGCAATCGATTGTTTTGATCTCGTTGTTTGAACAAAACACCTATAATCGATTACTCAATCGATTCTGATATATTCTTAGTTTCAATTTTTGATTTATGTATTAAAAGAATCGATTGGCAAATCGATTCATGCTTATACTTTCTAGATTCAAGAAAAACAAGACACGCGAAAATCGATTGGGCAATCGGTTAAGCTAGTGTAAATCTTTATACAATCGATTGAGCAATCGATTGACCTGATGTTTTTCTGAATATATATAAGCTGATTCAATCACTTTTTAAACAACTTTTGAATAAAAACTGTTACACTTTTTCATAAACAAAAAGACTGAAAAACACTTTGAGAGAAAAATTGTTACAACACACAAATACTCATTGGCTAAATACTTTTGTGTGAGATCCTACATTGTGATTGAGTCAAAGTTTCTTGATATTCTTTAATTCTTTGTGAAAGACAAATTTCTGTAATTGAAGTTTTAGAAATCCAGTAGTGTACACTGGTGGTTATCTTTTGGGATGCTTGTGTTCATCTAAAAGAAGCCTCAGTTCGATCTCGCTAGAGTTTGACGAGTAACTCTTAGGGATAGGTTGGTATTGTGATAGAAGTGGTTGTGAGTTGGATGGATAGGCTGTGACGCTGGAAAGTCTGTAAAAATATTCCTCAAATCATTCTAGTGAAAGGCTGAAATCTGTGTTGGATTTCAGGACTGGATGTAGGCTATCAAAGTGATAGCCGAACTAGTATAAAAATCCTGGTGCACTATTTCCTATCTCTCTTTACTTTTCCTATTAATCTTGCATGTGATTATAAACTTCCGCTGTCAATAATCTGTATGAATCTTTTACTATTAAATTAGGAATTAAAATTAAACAAGTTGTATTTGATTTTAATTCATCACTTATGAAAGAATTAGATAATCTAGTTGATAATAATTCTCATATATTTTTTAACAAATAGAGGCCATAATTTCCTACATACAATAGTTGTGTATGTGTTATAGGATTAACATTTAGGTCATTTTCGTCCTACCTAGGCTTGTTCTAGTCAATTAGGGTTTATTACCAATCTTGTGGATCCAATAGGTCTGTTTGTGTAATTAGATTAACATTTAGGTCATTTTCATCCTCCCTAGGCTTCTTCTTGTCCAATTTGGGGTTTTAACCAATCATGTGTATCTGATGACTCTTCATCATATGCATACTTTCCCACTATTTTAGTCTTATTTATCCTCAACTACTAGTTAAATTAAGGATTTATTTGATATATTTTGTTGATTTTTGTTCCTTGAGTTAAATTAAATGTTTTATGTTTTATTTTAGTGATTAAGTAGGAATTTTTTTTTTCGTTTTTTTTCTTTCCTTGTTTTTCTTTGTTTTAGTCTAGTCTATTTCTTTTCTTTGCGTCTTCTTGTTTTCTTTGTTTGATGATGAAAAGTTGTAATAACTTGCACTTGATCTTAAAATTTCTGTTTGTGATTTTGCAAGTTAAATTTCATTTCTTAGATTTTGTTATTGCTCAAGTCGACAAGCCTTCCTAATGCATGCATTCTTGATTACCAAATGGTTGTAGAAGGCTAATATGCCATAAATTTTTCAAAAATACAATTTTAACTTTTCAGAAGCATGTTGGCTTTATTTTGATTGCTCATACTCTCTCTTATTATCCTAGCTGTGAGCTTTTGAGCCTAAACACTTAAATTCTTTGTTGTGTGATTATCCAGACATGTGTTATCCCTCTAGAACTTGCACTAATTCTGATTTGCATCACTTGTAATTTATGCATACATTGAGGCAATTTTATTGGTAGTTTGAGCCTTTCTAACTACCCTATGAAAATTTTACCCTTTGCTAGCCCCTTTGAGCCTTGCCCTTTTATTTCGGTTACTAGCTACATTACAAG
>NC_021164.2:22215675-22216273 GCF_000331145.2 Cicer arietinum | reverse complement strand
TCTTATTTTTACTTAATTATTTATCTTTCTTTAACTCTTCAGTACTCACAATTTGTCTAACCTTGTATGCGAGGTCAGTCCTCAGCTGAACTTATCTTTGATCCAGAAATTGAAAAAACAGCGAAAGCACATAGAAAGGCAGCTCGAGAAAGGAGACAAAGGGAAAGACATTTAGTTGTGGAAGAAGCGGTTTTGGGTGATTGTGTCATATTTACTGAAATGGTCGACCCACCACCACCAGAACGTACTCTCGGAGAATATGGGAATCGAATTAGAAATCGTGCTCGATTACCCATTCATCACCAACCGGTTACAGTCAATAAGTTTGAAATAAGTCCTGCTCTATACCGAGAGTTGAGGGAAATTCATTTTGCCGGTAGACATAACGAAGACGCTAATAGACACCTCACAAATTTCTTTGAGTTATGTGAAACAGTGAAGGTGGATGGTTTATCTGAGGAAAGCAAGAAATTGAAGCTATTTCCATTCTCTTTGATAGATGATGCTAAGGAGTGGTTTCTTTCATTCCCCGCCGACAGCATCACCACATGGGATGATCTTGAGGATAAGTTCTTGGAACAATATTTCTCCCCAGCCA
>NC_021164.2:22214714-22215502 GCF_000331145.2 Cicer arietinum | reverse complement strand
GCCACAGCCGGTGGTTCTTTGAATTACAAAACCGCAACAGAAGCACGAAAGATTATTGAGATCATGGCATCAAATGAACAGATGATGTTGTATGACAGAAGTGGTGGTTCAACAAGTGGTGTAATGGAATTGAATGTTATGGATGGGTTAGCTCCAGGCAGGCTACTATCGTAGATGGAAGAGGTTATCGCCACTGAGATAAAGAAGGGAATGACAGCTCTAAATATACAACCACAAGTGTCCCCCATCAAATTACTAAAGCAGACTAGTTGTAACCTTTGTGGAGGAGCACATAAAACTGGAGTCTGTGAAGCACTGGATGATAATGAGGTAGAAGAACTAGAACGGGTGAATTTTGTGAGTAATAACAACAGGCAGAATAACCCCTACTCTAATACGTACAATCCTGGTTGGAGAAATCATCCAAATTTTTCCTGGAGAGATCAACAAGGTAGATCTCAGGGTCAACAAGAAGCTCAAACAAACCAATTCCCACCCAGAAAGGCTGCTTGGGAGAGCGCTATAGAAAAACTAGTTACAAGCACAAGTTCGTGCATTGAGGAGTCAAGAGCCGTCCAGAAAAATCACTCTGCATCAATAAAAAATCTTGAGACTCAAATGGGTCAACTTGCTCAACAAATGGCACAAAGAACGTCTGGAAATCTGCCTAGTGACACAGTGCCGAACCCAAGAAACAATGTTAATGCAGTGACCACGAGGAGTGGCAAGGTGAGAGAACAAGCACCACCTGAAGCCAAACAGAGTGAAAGTACCTTGACTCCAACTCA
>NC_021164.2:22199125-22213942 GCF_000331145.2 Cicer arietinum | reverse complement strand
TTACATTCAATATTTTAAAAGCCATGGAACATTCAAACGAAAGAGAAGGGTGTCACCGAATTGAGATTTTTAATTCGATAGTCGATGAAGAAGGTGAACATCAAGGACACATTATGCCATTAGAAAGAGTGTTATGCCTACCCCAAGATGTTGTTAAAGAAAGTAAAGATCCGAAGGTGAAAGAGGTTTTAGCCATGTTAGAAGCATCACCATCTTACTCCCCCCGTTTCCCCACTACATGGGAGGGGTTGAAAAGGAATGAAGATGAATATGTAGAGAAAAAGAAAGATACGCCATCGGCTGCACTCAAGCAATTGCCACCTCACTTGAAATATGTATCTCTTGGTGAAAAGGATGATGTGTTCTTCCTGTCATATATGCCACCTTGACAGTAGTAGAGACGTCAAGCTCAAGACGCAAAACGGGGGCTTATTGGGAGGCAACCCAATTTTATATCCTTTGCACCGTATTTATTTATTGCATTTCAGATTTATTTTACTCCATTTAGTTCCAATTTTAGTCTCTAATTTCTAGTTCTCTTAGTTTTGATGTTTGGTATGAGCAAAGAATCAAAAAGATGCATTGAGAAGCGATTGTACAGCTCCAAATGACAGAACTTGGTTCCGTTGCCCAAGCGCTTTTTCCAGCAAAACGAACTAAGGATGCAAGTACATCCTCCTCTCAACAGACACCGGGAGGCATGTTTTATGTTGATTTATTTACACCTCACCAGTATACCGGTGACCATAGCGGAACAGGAGCAGATGATCTAAATGAGGATCCTTGAATTGCTAAACTAGAGAAGTTTTCTTTCTTTTGTTTTGAAATTTTTTTTTTTCGTTTTTTTTCTTTCCTTGTTTTTCTTTGATTTAGTCTAGTCTATTTTCTTTTCTTTGCGTCTTCTTGTTTTCTTTGTTTGATGATGAAAAGTTGTAATAACTTGCACTTGATCTTAAAATTTCTGTTTGTGATTTTGCAAGTTAAATTTCATTTCTTAGATTTTGTTATTGCTCAAGTCGACAAGCCTTCCTAATGCATGCATTCTTGATTACCAAATGGTTGTAGAAGGCTAATATGCCATAAATTTTTCAAAAATACAATTTTAACTTTTCAGAAGCATGTTGGCTTTATTTTGATTGCTCATACTCTCTCTTATTATCCTAGCTGTGAGCTTTTGAGCCTAAACACTTAAATTCTTTGTTGTGTGATTATCCAGACATGTGTTATCCCTCTAGAACTTGCACTAATTCTGATTTGCATCACTTGTAATTTATGCATACATTGAGGCAATTTTATTGGTAGTTTGAGCCTTTCTAACTACCCTATGAAAATTTTACCCTTTGCTAGCCCCTTTGAGCCTTGCCCTTTTATTTCGGTTACTAGCTACATTACAAGCAAAACACCTGACTTTAATTAAATCACCTTACTTGGAGTTAGGTAGAAAAAAATTCTTGTCTTGAAAAAATTCTAAGTTTGGGGTTGCTCATGGGATAGCAACTTTTTAAGTTTGGGGTGGTGATTCTCACAAAAAAGAAATAAAAAGAAGAAAAATGAAAATAAAATGAAAGAAGAAATAAGAAAAAAAAAATTTCAATATGTGTACTTTGGTAAAAAAAATATCTTCTTGGTTCTTTTGTCAATGTTTGAGAATCCCCATAATGAAAAGGTGAGGAAAAAAAATGGTAGAATAATGTGGAAATGTATGCCTAACTCCAAGTGGTAAAGCCTACTATCCTAAAATGTCCTACCCTTACCTAAGCCCCATTACAACCCGAAAGTCCTCAAAAAATGTATGTGTTTACTGCATTGTGATTGCTAACTAGAATTTTTTCAAGCCTATGGTAGCGTGATGCATGTTCTAGGATTTGAGTGATAAATTCATAACCCTTTCTAAACACTTGAGAGAAATTTTAGTGAGATTGTGTGAAGAGAGAGTTGAATTTGATGAATGAATGCCAATGTGTACAAATCTTGTTGTCTGTATTTTTGAAAACAACAATAGAGCATGATGAATGTTTTGCAGTAGCAAGAACTTTGAAATTTGAGTTTGATGTAATTTGAGAAATTGAATTTAAGTGTGCATTTAACAGGACCGAATATGAAATTAATTGTTGCTTGGGGACAAGCAATAGATTAAGTTTGGGGTTGTGATGACTCTTCATCATATGCATATTTTCCCACTATTTTAGTCTTATTTATCCTCAACTACTAGTTAAATTAAGGATTTATTTGATATATTTTGTTGATTTTTGTTCCTTGAGTTAAATTAAATGATTTATGTTTTATTTTAGTGATTAAGTAGGAATTTTTCATAATTTTACATTGCGTTGCGTTTTGGTGCAGTGCTGAATCTTGGTGAGAAATCAACATGACACATGTAGAGTATTTCAGCCATATCTGGTGTTGTAGATGTCCAATTGGAGTCAAACCAAATGCAAATGAAAGCTAGGATCCATAGCTACAACTTTCATGAAGACACCGGAACCAAATGCAGACTCGAAAGAGGAGAAAAATGCAATATACGCCAGATAGCAGATGCTGAGCGCTGGAGCGCGCCCAAGCGCAAGCCAAGCGCTTTTTCCTGCATCTGCTACTGCCCTAACCCGCTGAAGCGCGTCCAAGCGCGCCTGGGGCGTGCGACCCGCACCAGCAACCATAAAAACGCAGATTTTTACTGTTTTAGGGATCTTTTTGACTCTTGGGAAGTTGGGAGACTTGTGCCCTAGCATAGAAACTCAAAGACGGCCGTTTCTAACGCCATTGAAGCAGTTTTATCAAGAATCATCCATGAATCATTCTTGTAATTCTTCTTTAATCCTTATCTTTTGTATCTCTGTCATGAGTAACTAAACCCTATTTGTTAGGGATGAGTGTAACCAGATGAAACCCTTATTTTTCTGATTTGATTTCTAGTTATATGAATGAGTTTATTGAATTGTTTTTCTCATCTCTGTGCTTAATGCTTTTTATTGCTTGATCAACATTAAAATGTTCTACGATTTGTATTTTGAAACGGAAGTGGACTTTACGAATGCTTGAGATGAGAAATTCATGAATTTGTAGTCTAGACATAGGTGCAGGTCATGAAACCAATTAAATTAGTTGCAAAGCAATAATTTACAACAGAATTTCTATACGGTAATGCTTAATTCTAATCTTAAATCTACTAAGGAATTAGGGGTTACTTTGGAATTAAAGGTTCTGTCACTAAGACATTAGGGCAAGAATAATAAAGAGAATTCGGTAATAATTCAATAAAGGATTTCAATAACTAGGATCAAATTAGACACCAAGGTTGGATTCGAAGTGAAACTCAACTCTGACATTTTTCTCAATTTATAAAAGATCAATTTTACTACTGCTGTCAATTTTAAATATTATTTCAATCAACTTGGGAACCTTTTGTTCAATTTTAGTAACTAAATATAATTCAATAGTAAAACGCAATCCTTGAGTTCGACACTCGATACTACCGTTTTATTATTACTTGCAACGATTCAGTACACTTGCTGAAACTCTATCAGTATCCAATAGGTGTGTTTGGGTCATTGGATTAACTTTCATGTCATTTTCGTCCTCCCTAAGCTTATTCTTGTGCAATTAGGGTTTTTAACCAAACTTCTAAATCCAATAGTTGTGTTTGTGTCATTGGATTAACATTTAGGCCATTTTCATCCTCCCTAGGCTTAATTTAGTCCATTAAGGGTTTTTAACCAATCTTGTGCTTCCAATATGTGTGTTTGTGTCATTAGATTAACTTTTAGGTCATTTTCGTCCTCCCTATGCTTATTCTTGTCCAATTAGGGTTTTTAACCAATCTTGTGCATCCAATAGGTGTGTTTGTTTCATTGGATTAACGTTTAAGTCACTTTCGTCCTACCTAGGCTTGTTCTAGTCTAATTTGGAATTTTAACCAATCTTGTCCATCCAATAGGTGAGTTTGTGTCATTGGATTAACAATTAATTCATTTTCGTCCACCATACCCTTATTCTAGTCTAAGTAGGGTTTTTAACAAATCTTGTGCATCCAATAAGTTTATTTGTGTCATAAGATTAACATTTAGGTAATATTGTTCTCCCTAGACTTATTCTTGTCCAATTTGAGTTTTTAACCAATCTTGTGCATCCAATAGGTTTGTTGGTGTCATTGGATGAACTATGGGGGTCACTTCCGTCCTCGCTAGCCTTATTCTTGTCCAATTAGGGTTTTTAACCAATCTTGTGCATCCAATAGGTGTGTTTGTGTCATTGGATTAACATTTAGGTCATTCTCATCCTCTCTAGCAGTATTCTTGTCCAATTAGGGTTTTTAACCAATGTAGTACATCTAATAAATTCATTTGTGTCATTGGATTAACATTTAGGTCATTTTCATCCTCCTTATGCTTATTCTACTCGAATTAAGGTTTTTAACCAATCTTGTACATCCAATAAGTTCATATGTGTCATTGGATTAACATATCGGTCATTTTCTTCCTCCCTAAGCATATTCTAGCCCAATTAGGGTTTTTAACTAATCTTGTGCTTCCAATATGTGTGTTTGTGTCATTGGATTAACTTTTAGGTCATTTTCGTCCTCCTGAGGCTTATTCTTGTCCAATTAGGGTTTTTAACTAATCTTGTGCATTCAATAGGTGTCTTTGTGTCATTGGATTATCATTTACCTCATCTTCATCCTACCTAGACTTATTCTACTCCAATTAGGGTTTTTAACCAAACTTGTGCATCCAATAGGTATGTTTGTGTCATTGGATCAACTTTTAGGTCATTTTCATTTTCCCGTGCCTAATTCTAGTTCAATTAGGGTGTTTAACCAATCTTGAGCATCCAATAAGTTCCTTTGTGTCATTTGATTAATATTTTAGGTCATTTTAGTCCTTGCTAGGCTTATTCTTGTCCAATTAGGGTTTTTAACCAATCTTGTGCATCCAATAGGTGTGTTTTTGTCATTGGATTATTATTTAGGTCATTTTCATCATCCCTAGGCTTATTCTAGTGCAATTAGGGTTTTTAACCAAATCTTGTGCATCCAATAAGTTCATTTGTGTCATTGGATTAACTTTTAGGTCATTTTTCGTCCTCCATACGCTTATTCCATTCAAATTACGGTTTTTAACAAATCCTGTGCATCCAATAGGCGTGTTTGTGTCATTGGATTAACTTTTAAGTCATTATCGTCCTCCATAGGATTATTCTTGTCCAATTAGGGTGTTTAACAAATCTTGTGCATCCGATAGTTGTGTTTGTGTCATTGGATTAACATTTAGGTCATTTTCATCCTCCCTAGGCTTATTCTAGTCCAATTAGGGTTTTTAACCAATCTAGTGCATCCAATGAGTTCATTGGTGTCATTGGATTAGCATTTACGTCATTTTCATCCTCCCTAGACTTCTTCTTGTCCAATTTGGGTTTTTAACCAATCATGTGTATCCATTAGGTGTGTTTGGGTCATTGGATTAACTTTTATGTCATTTCCGTCCTCCCTAGGCTTATTCTTGTGCAATTAGGGTTTTTAACCAAACTTGTAAATCCAATAGGTGTGTTTGTGTCATTGGATTAACATTTAGATCATTTTCATCCTCCCTAGGCTTTTTCTAGTCCAATTAGGGTTTTTAACCAATCTTGTGCATCAAATAGGTGAGTTTGTGACATTGGATTAACATTTAAGTCATCTTCGTCCTCCATAGGCTTATTCTAGTCCAATTAGGGGTCTTAACCAATCTTGTGCATCCAATCAGTTAATTTATGTCATTGAATTAACTTTTAGGTCATTTTCGTCATCCTTAGGCTTATTCTTGTCCAATTAGGGTTTTTTAACTAATCTTGTGCATCCAAAAGGTGTCTTTGTGTCATTTGATTATCATTTAACTCATTTTCGTCTTCCCTAGGCTTATTCTAGTCCAATTAGGGTTTTTAACCAAACTTGGGCATCCAATAACTTCATTTGTGTCATTTGTTTAATTGTTTAGGTCATTTTCGTCCTCGCTAGGCTTATTCTTGTCCAATTAGGGTTTTTAACTAATCTTGTGCATCCAATAGGTGTGTTTGTGTAATTGGATTAACATTTAAGTGATTTTCATCTTCCCTATTCTTACTCTAGTTCAATTAGGGTTTTTAAACAATCTTGTGCATCCAATAGGTGTGTTTCTGTCATTGGATTAACATTCATGTAATTTTCATCATCCCAAGGCTTATTCTAGTCCAATTAGGGTTTTAACCATTCTTGTGCATCCAATAGGTGTGTTTGTGTCTTTGGATTAACATTTAGGTCATTTACCTCCTCCCTAGCCTTATTCTTGTCCAATTATGGTTATTAACCAATCTTATGTTTCCAATAAGTTCATTTGTGTCTTTGCATTAACATTTAGGTCATTTTCTTCATCCCTAGGCTTATTCTTGTCCAATTAGGGTTTTCACCAATCTTGTACATCCCATAGGTGTGTTTATGTCGGTGGATTAACTTTTGGGTCATTTTCTTCCTCGCTAGCCTCAATAGATGTGTTTGTGTCATTGGATTAACATTTAGCTCATTTTCATCCCCCCTAGGGTTATTCTAGTCCAATTAGTGTTTTTAACCAATCTTGTGCATCCAATAGGTGTGTTTGTGTCATTGGATTAACATTTAGGTCATTTACGTCCTCCCTAGCTTTATTCTTGTCCAATTATGGTTTTTAACCAATCTTCTGCTTCCAATAAGTTCATTTGTGTCTTTGGATTAACATTTAGGTCATTTTCTTCCTCCCTAGGCTTCTTCTAGTCAAATTAGGGTTTTTAACCAATCATGTGCATCCTATAGGTGTGCTTGTGTCATTGGATTAACTTTTAGGTCATTTTCGCCCTCTCTAGGCTTATTTTTCTCCAATTAGGTTTTTTCACGAATCTTGTGCATCCAATGGGTGTGTTTCTGTCATTGGATGAACATTTTGATCATTTTCATCCTCCCTAGGCTTATTCTAGTCCAATTTGGGGTTTTAACCAATCTAGTGCATCCAATAAGTTCATTTGTGTCATTGTGCTTCCAATATTTGTGTTTGTGTCATTGGATTAACCTTTAGGTCATTTACGTCCTCCCGAGGCTTATTCTTGTTCAATTAGGGTTTTTAACCAATCTAATGCATCCAGTAGGTGTGTTTGTGTCATTGGATAAACATATAGGTTATTTTCATCCTCCCTACGCTTATTCTACTCCAGTTAGGGATTTTAACCAATCATATGCTTCCAATAAGTTCATTTATGTCATTAGATTAACATTTAGGTCATTTTAATCCTCCCTAGGCTTATTCTAGTCCAATTAGTGTTTTTAACCAATCTTGTGCAACCAATAAGTTCATTTGTTTTATTTGATTAATTTTTTAGGTTATTTTCGGCCGTGCCAGGCTTATTCTTGTCCAATTACGGTTTTTAACCCATCTTGTGCATCCAATAGGTGTGTGTGTGTCATTGGATTAACATTTAGGTCTTTTTCATCATCCCTAAGCTTATTCTAGTCCAATTAGGATTTTTAACCAATCTTGTTCATCCAATAAGTTCATTTGTGTTATTGGATTAACATTTAGGTCATTTTCATCCTCCCAAGGCTTATTCCAGTCCAGTTAGGGTTTTTAACCAATCTTGTGCATCCAATAGGTGTGTTTGTCTCATTGGATTAACTTTTGGTTCATTTTCGTCCTCGATAGCCTCAATAGGTGTGTTTGAGTCATTGGATTAACATTTAGATTATTTTCATCCTCCCTAGGGTTATTCTAGTCCAATTAGTGTTTTTAACCAATTTTGTGCATCCAATAGGAGTGTTTGTGTCATTGGATTAACATTTAGGTCATTTACGCCCTCCCTAACCTTAATTTTGTCCAATTATGGTTTTTAACCAATCTTCTGCTTCCAATAAGTTCATTTGTGTCTTTGTATTAACATTTAGGTTATTTTCTTCCTCCCTAGGCTTATTCTAGTCATATTAGGGTTTTTAACCAATCATGTGCATTCAATAGCTCTATTTGTGTCATTGGATTAACTTTTAGGTCATTTTCGCCCTCCCTAGGCTTATTCTTGTCCAATTAGGATTTTTCACCAATCTTGTGCATCCAATAGGTGTGTTTGTGTCATTGGATTAACATTTAGGTCATTTTCATCCTCCCTAGGCTTATTCTAGTCCAATTAGTGTTTTTAACCAATATAGTGCGTCCAATATGTTCATTTGTGTCATTGGATGAGCATTTAGGTAATATCGTCTCCCTAGGCTTATTCTTGTCCAATTTGGATTTTTAACCAATCTTGTGCATCCAATAGTTGTGTTTGTGTCAATGGATTATTATTTAGGTCATTTTCATCCTCCTTAGGATTATTCTAGTCCAATTAGGGTTTTTAACCAATCTTGTGCATCCAATAGGTGTGTTTGTGTCATTAGATTCACATTTAGGTCATTTTCATCCTCCTTAGGATTATTCTAGTCCAATTAGGGTTTTTAACCAATCTTGTGCATCCAATAGGTGTGTTTGTGTCATTAGATTCACATTTAGGTCATTTTCATCCTCCTTAGGATTATTCTAGTCCAATTAGGGTTTTTAACCAATCTTGTGCATCCAGTAAGTTCATTTGTAGTATTGGATTAACATTTAGGTAATTTTCATCCTTTATAGGCTTATTCTAGTCCAATTAGTATTTTTAACCAATCTTGTACATCCAATAAGTTCATTTGTGTCATTGGATTAACTTTTAGGTCATTTTCGTCCACCCTAAGCTTATTCTAGTCCAATTAGGGATTTTAACCAATCTTGTGCATCCGATAAGTTCATTTGTGTCATTAGATTAAGATTTAGGTCATTTTCGTCCTCCCTAGCTTTATTCTAGCCCAATTAGGGTTTTTAACCAATCTTGTGCATCATATAAGTTCATTTGTGTCATTCGATTGACATTTAGGTATTTTTCGTCCTCCTTAGGATTATTCTAGTCCAATTGGGGTTTTTAACCAATCTTGTGCATCAAATAAGTTCATTTGTGTCATTGCATTAACATTTAGGTCATTTTCGTCCTCCCTAGGCTAATTCTAGTCCAATTAGGTTATTTAAGAAATCTTGTGCATACAATAAGTGTGTTAGTGTCATAGGATTATCATTTTTCGTCATTTTCGTCCAACCTAGGCTTGTTCTAGTCCAATTAGGGTTTTAACCAATCTTGAGCATCTAATAACTTCATTTGTATCATTGGATTAACTTTTAGGCCCGATTCATCCTCCCTAGGATTATTCTTGTCCAATTAGGGTTTTTAACCAATCTTGTGCATCCAATAGGTTTCTTTGTGTCATTTGATTATCATTTAGTTCATTTTGATCTTCCCTAGGCTTATTCTACTCTAATTGGGTTTTTAACTAAACTTGTGCATCCAATAGGTATGTTTGTGTGATTGATTTAACATTTAGGTCATTTTCATCCTCCCTAGGCTTATTCTAGTCCAATTAGGGTTTTTTACCAATCTTGTCCATCCAAAAATTTCTTTTGTTTCATTTGATTAATATTTTAGGTCATTTTCGTCCTCGCTAGGCTTATTCTTGTCCAATTACTGTTTTGAACCAATCTTGTGCGTCCAATAGGTGTGTTTGTGTCATTGGATAACATTTTGGTCATTTTCATCCTCCCTAAGCTTATTCTAGTGCAATTAGGGTTTTTAACCAATCTTGGGCATCTAATAAGTTCATTTGTGTCATTGGATTAACATTTAAGTCATTTTCATCCTCCCTAGGCTTGTTCTAGTCAAATTAGGGTTTTTAACCAATCTTGTGCATCCAATAGGTGTGTTTGTGTGATTGGATTAACATTTTGGTCATTATGATCATCCCAAGGCTTATTCGAGTCCAATTAGGGTGTTTAACCAATCTTGTGCATCCAATAAGTTGATTTTGTTCATTGGATTAGCTTTTAGGTCATTTTCGTCCTCCCTATGCTTATTTTGTCCAATGAGGGTTTTTAACCAATCTTGTGCATCCAATACGTGTGTTTGTGTCATTGGATAAACATTGCGGTCATTTATGTCGTCCCTAGCCTTATTCTTGTTCAATTATGGTTTTTAGCAAATCTTGTGAATCTAATAAGTTCATTTGTGTCATTGGATTGACATTTAGGTCATTTTCTTCCTCCCTAGGCTTATTCTAGTCAAATTAGGGTTTTTAGCCAATCATGTGCATCAAATAGGTGTGTTTGTGTTATTGGATTAGCTTTTAGGTCATTTTCGTCCTCCCTAGGCTTATTCTTGTCCAATTAGGGTTTTTAACCAATCTTATGCATCCAATAGGTGTGTTTGTGTCATTGGATTAACATTTAGGTCATTTTCATCCTCCCTAAGCTTATTCTAGTCGAATTAAGGTTTTTAACCAATCTTGTGCATCCAATAAGTTCATTTCTGTCAATTGATTAACATTTAGGCCATTTTCATCCTTCCTAGGCTAGTTCTTGTCCAATTAAGGTTTTTAACCAATCTTGTGTATCCAATATGTGTGTTTGTGTGATTGGATTAACATTTTGGTCATTATGACCATCCCAAGGCTTATTTGAGTCCACTTTGGGTGTTTAACCAATCTTCTGCATCCAATAAGTAAATGACTATCATTGGATTAACTTTTAGGTCATTTTCGTCCTCCCTATGCTTATTCTTGTCCGATTAGTGTTTTTAACCAATCTTGTGCATGCAATACGTGTGTTTGTGTTATTGGATTAACATTGAGGTCATTTACGTCGACCCTAGCCTTATTCTTGTCCAATTATGGTTTTTAGACAATCTTGTGAATCCAATAGGTGTGTTTGTTTTGTTGGATTAACATTTAGGTCATTTTCATCCTCCCTAGGCTTATTCTATTCCAATTAGGGTTTTTAACAAATCTTGTGCTTCCAATATGTGTGTTTGTGTCATTGGATTAACTTTTAGGTCATTTTCATCCTCCCGAGGCTTATTCCTGTCCAATTAGGGTTTTTAACCAATCTAATGCATCCAATAGATGCGTTTGTGTCATTCGATTAACATTTAAGTCATTTTAATCCTCTCTAGGCTTATTCTAGTCCAATTAGGGTTTTTAACCAATCTTGTGCATACAATAGGTGTGTTTGTGTCACAGGATTAACATTTTGGTCATTTTCGTCCTCCATAGGCTTATTCTAGTCCAATTAGGGTTTTTAACCAATCTTGTGCATACAATAGGTGTGTTTGTGTCACAGGATTAACATTTTGGTCATTTTCGTCCTACTTAGGCGTGTTCTAGTCCAATTATGGTTTTTAGCACATATTGTGCATCCAATAGGTGTGTTTGTTTAATTGGATTAACATTTAAGTCATTTTCGTCCTCCATAGGCTTATTCTAGTCCAATTAGGGGTTTTACTAAATCTTGTGCATCCAATAAGATCATTTGTGTCATTGGATTAAC
Source organism: Cicer arietinum (assembly GCF_000331145.2). Taxonomy (NCBI): domain Eukaryota; kingdom Viridiplantae; phylum Streptophyta; class Magnoliopsida; order Fabales; family Fabaceae; genus Cicer; species Cicer arietinum. The sequence goes on along the minus strand of NC_021164.2, from coordinate 22,202,537 downwards.
TTTTAAGTCATTTTCGTCATCCATAGGCTTATTCTTGTCCAATTAGGGTTTTTAACTAATCTTGTGCATCCAATAGGTGTGTTTGTGTCATTTGATTAACATTTAGGTCATTTTCGTCCTCCCTAGGGTTATTCTTGTCCAATTAGGGTTTTTAACTAATCTTGTGCATCCAATAGGTGTGTTTGTGTCGTTGAATTAACATTTAGGTAATTCTCATCCTCCTTAAGTTTATTCTAGTCCAACTAGAGTTTTTAACCAATCTTGTGCAGCCAATAAGTTCATTTGTGTCATTGGATTAACATTTAGGTCATTTTCATCCTCCCTAGGCTTATTCTAGTCCAATTTGGGTTTTTAACCAATCTTGTGCATCCAATAGGTGTGTTTGTGTCATTTGATTAACATTTAGGTCATTTTCGTCACCCTAGGCTTATTCTTTTCCAATTAGGGTTTTTAACCATTCTTGTGCATCCAATAAGTTCATTTTTGTCATTGGATTAACATTTAGGTCATTTTCATCCTCCATGTGCTTAATCTTGTCCAATTAGGATTTTTAACCAATCTTGTGCATCCAATAGGTGTGTTTGTGTCATTGGGTTAACATTTAGGTCATTTTCATCCTCCCTAAGCTTATTCTATTCCAATTAGGGTTTTTAACCAATCTTGTGCATCCAATAAGTTCATTTGTGTCCTTGGATTAATATTTAGGTCATTTTCCTCCTTCTAAGGCTTATTCTAGACCAATTAGGGTTTTTAACCAATCTTGTGCATCCAACAGGTGTGTTTGTGTCATTGGATTAACTTTTGGGTCATTTTTGTCAACGATAGCCTTATTGTTGTCCAATTAGGGTTTTTAACCAATCTTGTGTATCCAAAGGTTGTGTTTGTGTCATTGGATTAACATTTAGGTCATTTTCATCCTCGTTAAGATTATTCTAGTCCAATTAGGGTTTTTAACCAATCTTGTACATCCATAAGTTCATTTGTGTCATTGGATTAACATTTAGGTCATTTTCGTCTTCCCTAAGCTTATTCTAGTCCAATTAGGGTTTTTAACCAATCTTGTACATCCATAAGTTCATTTGTGTCATTGGATTAACATTTAGGTCATTTTCGTCTTCCCTAAGCTTATTCTAGTCCAATTAGGGTTTTTTACCAGTCATGTGCATCCAATATGTGTGTTTGTGTCATTGGATTAACTTTTAGGTCTTATTTGTCCTCCCTAGGCTTATTCTTGTCCAATTAGGATTTTAACCAATCTTGTGAATCCTTTAGGTGTGTTTGTGTCATTGGATTAATATTTAGGTCATTTTCATCCTCCCTAGGCTAATTCTAGTCCAATTATGGTTTTTAAACTATCTTGTGCATCCAATAAGTTCATTTATGTCATTGGATTAACATTTAACTCATTTTCATCCTCCAAAGGCTTATTCTAGTCCAGTTAGGGTTTTTAACCAATCTTGTGCTTCCAATATTTTTGTTTGTGTCTTAGGATGAACTTTTATGTCATTTTCGTCCTCCTGAGGCTTATTCATGTCCAATTAGGGTTTTTAACCTATCCAATGCATCCAGTAGGTGTGTTTGTGTCATTGGATTAATATATAGGTCTATTTCATCCTCCTTAAGCTTATTCTTGTCCAATTAGGGATTTTAACCAATCTTATGCTTCCAATAAGTTCTTTTGTGTCATTGGATTAACATTAAGGTCAGTTAAATCCTCCCTAGGCTTATTCTAGTCCAATTAGGGTTTTTAACTAATCTTGTGCATCCAATAAGTTCGTTTGTATCACTGGATTAATATTTAGGTCATTTTCGTCCTCCCTCGGCTAATTGTAGTCCAATTAGTGCTTTTAACCAATCTTGTGCATACAATAGGTGTGTTTGTGTCATAGGATTAATATTTAGGTCATTTTCAACCTACCTAGGCTTGTTCTAGTTGAATTAGGGTTTTTAACCAATCTTGTGCATCTAATAAGTGTGTTTGTGTCATTGGATGAACATTTAGGTCATTTTCGTCCTCCCTAGGCTTATTCTTGTCGAATTAGGGTTTTTAACCAATCTTGTGCATCTAATAAGTGTGTTTGTGTCATTGGATGAACATTTAGGTCATTTTCGTCCTCCCTAGGCTTATTCTTGTCGAATTAGGGTTTTTAACCAATCTTGTGCATACAATAGGTGTGTTTGTGTCATAGGATTAATATTTAGGTCATTTTCAACCTACCTAGGCTTGTTCTAGTTGAATTAGGGTTTTTAACCAATCTTGTGCATCCAATAGGTGTGTTTGTGTCATTGGATTAACATTTAAGCCATTTTCGTCCTCCATAGGCTTATTCTAGTCCAATTAGTGGATTTAATCAATCTTGTGCAGCCAATAAGTTCATTTGTGTCATTGGATTAACTTTTTGGTCATTTTCGTCATCCCTAGGATTATTCTTGTCGAATTAGGGTTTTTAACTAATCTTGTGCATCCAACAGGTGTCTTTTTGTCATTGGATTATCATTTTACTAATTTTTTTCCTCCCTAGGCTTATTTTAGTCCAATTAGGGTTTTTAACCAAACTTGTGTATCCAATAGGTATGTTTGTGTCATTGATTTAACATTTCGGTCATTTTCATCCTCCCTAGGCTAATTCTAGTCCAATTATGGGTTTTAACCAACACTACAAGAAATTTTGAGTTTTGCGACAGATGGATTGCGACGGGTGCCAAAAAACCGCCGCAGCTCTCTCTTTGCGACAATTCCTACGACGGTGCTAAACAACCGCCTTTGCATTTCTATGCAAAACCAAGAGGCGCTAGTTTTTTTTCCAATCCCGCGTCCCATTTTTTGCAAGTCCCTCTCTCTAAAGTTCTTCTCATATCTCTGCGACCCTTTTCTCCCAAAACCAAAAACCCCTTTCTCTCAAATTTGTTTCCTTCAAATTTCCCAAACCCCTCGATCTCCCTATGCGGAAGTTTGATCTCTCCATATCTGGAATTGAAGCAATTTCTCTTCTCTGCGGTAAGCTTCATGACATTTATCTTTTATGCGATCGAATGGTTGGTGTTGGTTGATAGTGAATCTCATTAGCTGAGCATTTTATTTGTGTTCTTGTATACAATATGATTTTCTTCGGTACAAAGGGTTTGCGACACCTAACTTACAAGAAATTTTCTAAAAAACCGTGATTTCCAATGTCTCGGCGTTCTGATTTGCTTACCTCAAATCTCTCAAATCCCTAAAGCCTCAATCTCCACCAAATATCCTTGCTCTCACAATTTCACTTTTATCTCTTACTAGCTTTCCATTCGATCTCCGTTTGTTGCAACCTATGGTACGATTTCCTTTCCGTTGTTAGGGTTTTGATTACACTGTTCTAAGGGTGTTGATTTTTTGCTTTGAATGCCATTTCTGTGAAACAGGAGGAGAACGGTC
>NC_021164.2:22194067-22198364 GCF_000331145.2 Cicer arietinum | reverse complement strand
TTTGCCAATTTGTCTATCACAATCATATGCAGCCTGACTATTGCATATAAGATGAAAATTGAAATTGAAATCAAAACTCTATACATGATCATGTGAACTGTTGTCTTTAAGGCTTGTTGCTCACTACCTACTACATTTTCAAGAGTAGCTTACAAAACCCCTTCTTTGTCTCTCCCTTCACCCTTAAATTTATATTTGTTTTATTGCTGTTGTTGTTATTATTATTACTACTACTATTATTATTATGTCTAGTAACTCAGATTGTGTACATTTGTCGATTGATCTATATGTAAATTATGTAACATTCAAAGGAATAACTTTACAGACAATTAAGACAAATGTAATTGGAACACTGAACATGCTTGGGCTTGCAATTGTTGATAATTTAACTGCTTATAATTTTTTCTTTTCATTTTTTTTTTTAAATCTTTTGTTGATAATTTAACTGCTTATGTCAGTTGGTACTAAATCGTAATGTTCACTGGATTTTACTTACATCAACTTCAGAAGTATATGGAGACCCTCTTATGCATCCACAACCAGAAACCTATTGGGGAAATGTCAATCCTATTGGTACATACTTATCCTCGATCCAAACTTGTGTTTCTATGGCATGCAAACTGGATAGTCTAATGTAGCGACTTTTTTTTTTGGTAAACTAGTTAAGTGGATTTACATTATCATTTAGTTTTTAAACTTCAAAGCAGTTTGTCATTTTCAAAAACATTTTTACAGCTATGTACCGAGCTAAACATTTGAATATATGTTCTCTTTGAATAATGTTTTTATAAGACCAATCACATTCATATATTTCCAAACTGAAGCAAAGAACATTCATGTCATATTTTGATTATCATAGGCAGCACATAATTTATAATGTAATGTCATATTTTCTTCACCAAACAAAGTATCTCCTCATTGACAGAGGATATCTGCCAGAATCTTCAACACATATGGACCACGCATGAATATCGATGATGGGCATGCCGTCAACAACTTTATCGCTCAAGCAATTCAGTAAGTCCTTAAATAATGTTATAATCTGATTTAGTGGACTAGTCACAATTTCTTTTTGCACCATTTTGAAACTGGATTCTTAACCGTTACTTCTTAAGTTCTTTTGTAATCTTGTGTGTTGCAGTGGTGAAGTCCTAACATACCAATAAAAAGAGCTCAATAATAAAAATCATTGGGGGGTTTGGTACCTTTGTTGAAAGATGGTATTATGGGGTGAGTTGTTATCATACCATGTCTTTTTTATTTTTATCATCTATGATATGATGGAAGATTATTGGTTTATAATGCTTTATATATAATAAATATTTGCTCTCCAATTTATAAGGCTTTGCATTTGAAATTATTTCTTAATAAAATGTATCAAATAATATTTGATTTTGAGTTGTTTATTACCACTATCAAATCGATAATTAGTTTGATGTTTGCATGTATTGATTTTGAGCTTTTGATCTGGTTTGATGTTAATATTAATGTCTTGATTATTTATGAAAAAGTAAGGTTGAATTTAATATATATACTTATATGTTTTTGCAGGCAACACATGCTTAGAATCACCAAGAGGTAGAAGACTTTCATCTGATTCTAGTTTCCGGTCTAATCATGGAACAACATCATTAGGGATTATCTAGATGATTTATGAACTAAGTTTGATATTGTTTTGCATGTTCATTCACTTTATTAATGTTCTGGTTTTTGAATATTTAAACTAATTTATTTATTGTTTGATTTAAATTTAATGTATAGTTGTTACTTTTAAATATATTATATGAATGGGGTTTATTTATAATTTTACATTTGTGTATTTTAGTTACATGAAATAGATTTATGAATATTTTTTATTTCAATTTAATTAATGAAAAATGACAAAAAAAAGCAAAAAATAAAATAAAATTAAGTTTGCGACGGTTTGCAACCGTCGCAATACCATCTAGGAAAACGGTTTGAAGATATTGTTGGAGGCGGTTAGAACTGTCGCAAATATTTGCGACGGTTGGAACGACGATTTTTCGAACCGTCGCAAAAAAGCCTCGCGACGTACGAATATGCGACGGTTGGAGAACTGTCGCAAAGTTTCAATTGCGGCGGTTATAACTGCCGCAAACCCCATTTTTAACCGTCGCAATCTGTATTTTTTCTTGTAGTGCAATCTTGTGCATCCAATAAGTTCATTTGTGTCATTTTATTAATTTTTTAGGTCATTTTCATACTCACTAGAATTTTGCTTGTCCAATTAGGGTTTTTATCCAATCTTGTGCATCCAATAGGTGTGTTTGTCTGATTGGATTAACACTTAGGTCATTTTAATCCTCCCTAAGCTTATTCTAGTCCAATAAGGGTTTTTAACCAATCTTGATCATCCAATAAGTTCATTTTTGTCATTGGATTAACTTTTAGGTCATTTTCGTCCTCCTTATGCTTATTCTTTTTGAATTAGGGGTTTTAACCAATCTTGTGCATCCAATAGGTGTGTTTTTGTCATTGGATTAACATTTACGTCATTTGTAAGATATGGGCTTCCCTGATCATGTTTTTGATTTAATTCCCAAACATACAAAACATATGAATTATTTGATTCATCTAATGATTTGAATTGAGAAACATTTCAGCCAAACAAGCAAACACTATACACTTGGAACAAAAGCTTGGAACTCAAAGAATCAACCAAAATTGGAGGATGTGCTTGAGAAAGATGCAAATATGTATAGTGTGATTAGTGGTTATAGTAGTTATTTTAGTAGACTAATCACTATGGTTTCATAGTTAAGTATTTGCCAAAGAAAGTAAATCAATCAACTGATAAGTCAGTTGATGAATCAATTGGGCAATCGATTGTCTGACTCAGAACAAAGTTTTTACTAAGTAAATCGATTGGGAAATCGATTACTTAAAAGCTTTTTGTGAAATCTGATTTCTGGGTTTAATCCAATCAATTGGACAATCGATTGGGACATCAATTGAGTAATCGATTTTGTGATTCACAGAACCAACCACTTATTGAATCAATCGATTGGCAAATCGATTGTGAAAAAAAATTTCATCTGGAATGTGTTCTGTGATCAACCAAATCGATTGGACAATCAATTGAATTATGTTTCTTAAACTGCAAGTTTTGTGGCAATCGATTGAAAGAATGAACTGGTTAATCATTTATCAGAAACATGGTGCATAATCGATTGGCTGAACTACTGGTTAACCAAAATAGCTGAACTACTGTAACAAGAAAAACGATAATCGATTGGGCAATCGATTAAGCTGGTTTTAAACTTTTATAAAATCAATTGAGCAATCGATTGACCTGATGTTTTTTTGAATATATATAAGCTGATTCAATCACATTTTAAAAATATAATACACTACACTTGAAACAATTATTCATTACACGTTTTCACAATACAGAAACCAGGAAAAACACTTTGAAAGAAATAATTGTTACCACACACAAAATACTCATTTGGCAAATCCTTTTTGTGTGAAATTCATATTGTGATTGAGTCATCATCATTTTTCCTCTTATTATCTTTTCTGGCAAAACAATCTGTAAAGAAAGTTCTGGAAATCCAGTAGTGTAAACTGGTGACTATCTTTGTTGGTGCGTGTGTTCATCAAGAAGAAGTCTCATCTTGATCTCGTGAGAGTTTGGCGAGTAACTCTAGGGATAAGGTGGCATTGTAATAGAAGCGAGTGAGTTGGATAGATAGGCCATGTGTGAGCTGGAAAATCTGTAAAACGTACTCAAGTCGATTCTATTGGAAAGGCTGAAATCTGGTTTAGATTTCAGGACTGGATGTAGGCTATCAAACAGAAAGACGAACCAGTATAAATCCTGGTGCACGATTTTCTTATCTTTTTCTCTTTATTTTGATATTGCTTGAATGCTTATTCTTGAATGTTTGTATCTGTGAATTTCTGTCTTGATTAATATTCTGAATAAGCATTGTATCTGTACTCTTATATTGATAATTCATGCAATTGTGAATCTTTGTTCCTGAATAAATTCTGCAACCGATCATTGTTAATCTGATTAATAATCTTGTAGAATTAGTAAAGACATTTCTCATATATTTTTGTTAACAAATAGAGGCCATAATTTCCTACAATTGGTATCAGAGCCTGATCTTTTTAGAGTAACTCTCATAAAAGAAAATGACCTCTGTAGAATTTCTGGGAGAAGGTGCATCCTTGGCAAGGCCCCCTACATTTAATGGGGCTGCCTACATGTATTGGAAATAGAGGATGTTAATTTTTCTTGAAGCATGTAGTCTTGATATTCTAGAAGCAG
>NC_021164.2:22193015-22193895 GCF_000331145.2 Cicer arietinum | reverse complement strand
ATGTTAATTTTTCTTGAAGCATGTAGTCTTGATATACTAGAAGCAATAATAGATGGTCCCTATGTGCCAACCCATATCAGATTGGTCTGAGGATGACAAGTAAAAGGTTAGATACAATGCTAAGGCTAAAAACATTATTACCTCTGCTTTAAGTGCTGACGAATTTTTCAGGGTGTCTAACTGCAAAATTGCCAAGGAGATGTGGGACACATTGCAACAAACGCATGAAGGAACAACATATGTAAAAAGGGCCCGAATCAACACGCTAATGCATGAGTATGAGCTGTTCAACATGAAGAAAGAGGAGTCCGTTAATGATATGCAGACAAGATTTGCTCACATAGTCAATAATCTAAATGCTCTTGGTAAGGTGATTGACAATGAGCAACAAGTCAACAAAGTGATGAGGTGCTTAACCAGAGAGTGACAGCCAAAGATCACTGCCATAGCAGAATCAAAAGACCTTGGTAGCATGTCAATTGCCACACTATTTGGAAAACTAAGAGAGCATGAGATGGAACTACATAGACTGAGTGAGGCTGAACAGACTGACAGAAAAGAAAAGGGTTGTCTTTAAAAGCCCAAGCACATCAAACAAAGTCCGAACAAGAGATTTGCACTGACGATTCAAATAGTGAGACCGATGAAGATTCAGAAATTGGATTACTTGTCAGAAAATTCAAAAAGTTTCTGAAAAACAAGGATAGCAAATCAAGAAATCAGGACATATAAAATCTGAGCGCTTCCAATTGAAAAACAGAAATAAGACTGCAAAAGCTAAAGGCAATCAACCACCTCCTAAGACCAGAAAAGCCTACATAGCCTGGAATGATAATGATGAAGAGTCCTCTGCATCTTCAGAAGAAGAAGAAGCTAATCT
>NC_021164.2:22192656-22192879 GCF_000331145.2 Cicer arietinum | reverse complement strand
TGTTAGAAGAAAAGTGCATGCTTTATGAAGAGATTAATCTGAAACATGAGTCTCTTAAAGACACAAATGAAAATCTGAAAAAGGAAACTTATGCACTGAAATGTGATTTAGAAAAGTTCAATAGTGGTAAAAACAATTTAGATATGCTTCTTTGAAACCAAAGAAATCTAAATGTAAAATCTGGACTTGGCTATAGACAAAACAGGAATGTTAAAAAGAATCA
>NC_021164.2:22178435-22181642 GCF_000331145.2 Cicer arietinum | reverse complement strand
ATCAAAAGACCTTGGTAGCATGTCAATTGCCACACTATTTGGAAAACTAAGAGAGCATGAGATGGAACTACATAGACTGAGTGAGGCTGAACAGACTGACAGAAAACAAAAGGGTTGTCTTTAAAAGCCCAAGCACATCAAACAAAGTCCGAACAAGAGATTTGCACTGACGATTCAAATAGTGAGACCGATGAAGATTCAGAAATTGGATTACTTGTCAGAAAATTCAAAAAGTTTCTGAAAAACAAGGATAGCAAATCAAGAAATCAGGACATATAAAATCTGAGCGCTTCCAATTGAAAAACAGAAATAAGACTGCAAAAGCTAAAGGCAATCAACCACCTCCTAAGACCAGAAAAGCCTACATAGCCTGGAATGATAATGATGAAGAGTCCTCTGCATCATCAGAAGAAGAAGCTAATCTTTGTCTAATGGCCAACACAGATTCAGATTCAGTGAGGTACTTTCTAAATCCAATCCTTCTTATGATGAACTACATGACGCATTTAATGAACTACATGATGAATGTGTTAATGTAATCAAACAGTTAATTAGCACTAAGAAACTGTTAGAAGAAAAGTGCATGCTTTATGAAGAGATTAATCTGAAACATGAGTCTCTTAAAGACACAAATGAAAATCTGAAAAAGGAAACTTATGCACTGAAATGTGATTTAGAAAAGTTCAATAGTGGTAAAAACAATTTAGATATGCTTCTTTGAAACCAAAGAAATCTAAATGAAAAATCTGGACTTGGTTATAGACAAAACCGGAATGTAAAAAAGAATCAGAAGTTTGTTAGATCTAAGCATATGCATGATATCTTCACTAAACCAAATCAGAATTCATCCTCTGCTGTTTCATGTCACTTTTGCTGTAAAAAGGGTCATATTGTTTTTAATTGTAAACTGAAAAAACTGGCTAACAAAGGATGGAAACAGATTTGGAAAGTAAAGACACCAATGTTTGAAACTAACCCTCCAAGACCCAATCTGAATTGGGTACCTAAAACCAAAATTTAAATTACATTTTGCAGATATGCTTGACATCCAGGACTCATTCATGGTATCTAGATAGTGGATGTTCCAAGCATATGACTGGAGACAAGTCAAAGTTATTGTCTCTAAACTTAAAAGATGGAGGATATGTTAAATACGGTGACAATAACAAAGGTAAGATACTCGGTATTGGAGACATAGGAAACAAATCGACTACGGTGATCAAAGATGTTCTTTATGTAAGGGATCTAAAACACAAGGAGAATAAAGACATAAGTTGTGTGATTCATGTGAGAAAAGTAAGTTAGTTAAGTCATCCTTTCCCCCAATAGATTTAGTTCAAACCAATAAGGTTTTACAATTAATACATATGGACCTGTTTGGTCCATCTCAAGTTAGAAGCTTTGGAGGAAACTTGTATGGTTATGTGTTAGTAGATGATTACTCTAGGTATACTTGGACATTTTTTCTGACTCACAAGAGTGAGGCCTTCTCTATTTTCAAAAGATTTGCAAATTTAGTTCAAAATGAGAAAAACCAGAAAATAATCTCCATCAAGAGTGATCATGGTGGAGAATTCCAAAATGATTCCTTTAATACCTACTGTGAACAAAATGGAATTCACCATATATACTCATCCCATAGAACACCACAACAAAATGGAGTTGTAGAAAGGAAGAATATGTCTTTAGAGGAACTAGCTAGAACTATGATTAAAGACTCAAATCTTACTAAGTATTTCTGGGCTGATGCTATAAACACAGCCACACATGTAGTTAATAGAGTTCTAATAAGGCCAATACTTAGAAAAACTCCCTATGAGTTATACAAGGGTAGAAAACCAAACGTCTCTTACTTTAGGGTCTTTGGATGCAAGTGCTTTGTATTAAACAATGGCAAAGAACATCTAGGAAAGTTTGATCCTAAGGCAGATGAGGGTATTTTTCTAGGTTATTCACAATCTAGTAAGGCCTATAGAATCTACAATAAAAGAACTAAAACTATAGAGGAATCTGTTCATGTAAAATTTGATGAAATGTTTGCTGAAAACTTGAACAGCACTCCTCCAATAGTTGGTGATTCTTTGGATGAAATTGTAGAATCTGAACCAATAGAACCTGATGAAACAGTACCTCCAAACAACATTGATTGTATAGAACCTATTAGGGAAGATGGCTTGCCTAAGGAATGGAGATTCAACAAAAACCATCCTATTGACAACATCATAGGAGAAATTTCAAAAGAAGTTTCAACTAGAAAATCCCTCAGACAATTTTGTAACTTTACAGCCTTTGTATCTCAAGTAGAACCCAAAAACATAAAGGAAGCTCTTATGGACCATGACTGGATAGTTGCCATGCAAGAAGAGCTCAATCAGTTTGAGAGAAACAAAGTGTGGATTCTAGTCCCTAAACCAGAAGACAAACATGTCATATGAACTAGATGGATGTTTAGAAACAAAATGGATGAGAATGGGGTAATAACTAGGAATAAAGCTAGGCTAGTGGCTAAAGGTTACAACCAAGAGGAGGGCATTGACTATGATGAAACCTATGCCCCTGTAGCTAGATTAGAAGCCATTAGAATCCTGTTGGCTTATGCATGTATAATGGACTTTAAACTATATCAAATGGATGTAAAAAGTGCCTTTCTAAATGGAGACATCCAAGAGGAAGTCTTTGTTAGTCAAACACCTGGATTTGAAGATCCTATGTTTCCAAACCATGTGTTTAAACTAACAAAATCCCTCTATGGTTTGAAACAAGCTCCAAGAGCTTGGTATGAAAACCTCAGTAATTTCCTCATACAAGAAATTTTTTTAAGAGGAAATGTAGATAAGACACTTCTTATAAAAAGATAAGGAAAAGACATTCTATTGGTCCAAATTTATGTTGATGACATAATCTTTGGTTCAATAAACAATAAGCTTTGTAAAGAATTTGAAAATACAATGAAAGGAAGATTTGAAATGTCCATGATGGGAGAATTAACTTACTTCTTGGGATTTCAAATCAAACAAAGCAAGAATGGCATTTTCCTAAGTCAAACCAAATACTGTAATGATCTTTTAAAGAAGTTTGGCTTTGATAAGTTTAAATCCATTGATACACCCATGAGTCAAGCTTGTCATTTAGATAGAGATGAAGAGGGAAAATCTGTTGATGTGACTATGTTTAGAGGCATGATAGGATCTTTACTATACCTTACAG
>NC_021164.2:22173485-22177635 GCF_000331145.2 Cicer arietinum | reverse complement strand
CAGACTTATATGAATCGATTGCATAATCGATGTCAGGTGTTTTGTTCCAATAAAAATCACACCAATCGATTACTTAATCGATTTACTAGATTACGTAATCGATTTACAAATACACAGAATCGATTTGGCCACAAACTGAAAGTTCACTGTGATTTCAAAATGTTTCTTTCAATCGATTTACCAATTGATTGGGTTTAAAACAGTGACTTATCTATTTTCATGTTAATCGAGGTGCCAATCGATTTGGTAGTATTTGCCTGAAAAGTTCTTACCAGATGTTTAGTTCAATCGATTTCCCAATCGATTGAAACCAAACTTAACATGATTGAAATTCTCACAATAGATTGTCAAATCGATTGTGTTTGTCACAGGTCATGTTACTTTTCAAATATTGTCTAAGCAATCGATTTGCCAATCGATTATCCTAGAAAATGGATTGTCCCTGTGACTTGCCCAATCGATTTCCCAATCGATTTGTTACAATCAGTTTTACTTTGTGATGTGTATAATCGATTTGCCAATCGATTAGCCTGTAAAACAGGTTGCCACTGACTTGTGCAGTTTTTATTTCTAATTGTGCCAGTCGATTGCCTAATGGATTATACAACCACAAACAGTTATGTTTCCTTACAACCCTTTTTATGAAATCGATTTCTTAATCGATTTACTCAGTGAATATTCAACTTTTGTTGATTTCTTGAGTTCCAAGCAATTTGTCTCAAGTGTGTAGGGTTGAGTTGTTGTTCCTGAAATCTTGCTCAGTTAAAATGTTAGATTTATCATATGATGTATGAACATTGTATGTTTGTTAATTATGTCAAAATTAGGATTAAGAGGACTAAAGTCCAATAACACCTATGAGTCAAGCTTGTCATTTAGATAGAGATGAGAAGGGAAAATCTATAGATATGACAATGTTTAGAGGCATGATAGGATATTTACTATACCTTACAGCTAGTAGACCAGACATTATGTTTAGTGTTTGCATGTGTGCTAGATATCAAGCAAATCCAAAAGAATCCCATCTAAGTGCAGTCAAAAGGATTTTTAGATATCTTATAGGAACCAAAAGGATTTCTAGTTGGTTATTCTGATTCTCATTTTGCTGGCTGCAAATTGGACAGAAAAAGTACATCTGGTACTTGCCAACTATTAGGGAACTCACTTGTATCTTGGCATAGCAAGAAACAAAATAGTGTTGCACTTTCAACAGCTGAAGCTGAATATGTAGGTGCGGGAAGCTGTTGTGCACAAATTTTATGGATGCAACAACACCTTTCTGACTTTGGTGTTGATCTAGGTACTGTGCCTATCATGTGTGATAATACTAGTGCTATAAATATTACTAAAAATCCTGTCATGCATTCTAGAACCAAACATATAGAGATTATGCATCACTTTATTAGGGATCAATATCAACAGGGTAATATCAAGCTTGAATATGTTAATACAGCTGATCAGTTGGCTGATATTTTCACCAAATCCTTACCCAAGGACTGTTTCCTCTATATTAGAATGAAACTTGGAATTATAGATCACAATGAAATCTGATCCCTGTGACACAATCCATTGAAACATCGATTATCCTGTGACTAGATAGAAAAACAACATTACAAATTCGATTGCATAATCGATTTGTGATACACAGTGTCTTATTTGTCTAAGTCACAAAAACTATAATCGATTTCATAATCAATTTAGCAAATCTCAGATATCAAAAATGCTAGAGTATACATCAACTCAATCGATTGAGAAATCGATGGAAGATTTTGAAAATCTCTTAAAGAATCGATTTGATAATCGATTTTTTGGTTCAGAAATCCACAAAATTGAGAAGTTTTCCAACCTCAAACCCGAGCATCAATTTGGTAATTGATTGTATCAAATTATAAAACTCGAAGTCAAAATAAGTCGATTTGGAAATCGCTGCTGCTATGAGAAGATTTCTGAACTGATAAGGAAATCGATTTATCAAACTGAAGGATCAATTACGAAATCGATTTATCAAACAAGACGACTGTTGGAGAAAAATTATAGCCGTTGGAGGTGGATGTAACGGATACATTTCATTTCACTCAAATAACGGTAACAAATTCGATTGGACAATCGATTGTGTGAACCCAGATTGAAATAAAATCGATTGGGAAATCGATTCTAAACAGTTCTATATAAATCCCTAAATCAATTTCTCAACCCATTTTCACTATTTGCTCACATTTTCTCTCCCAAACTCGAATTTTTCTGTGTCTTAATCCTTCTCAATCCTCTCAAACATCTTAAATTTCCAAAATCTACAATGGCAAGAGTAAAGCAAACTGCAAAACCTCAATCATCCTCTTCTAAATCTGTTTCCCTAAATTCTTCTTCAACATCTAGTGGAAGAACACCCTCCCCTCAACCTTCTTCACCTCCTGCTAAGAGAGTCTCAATACCTACTCATAAGGTATTAGCTAAAGACAAAGGGAAGGTTGTTGCAATAACTCAAGAAACAACAAAAAAGAGGAAAGTTCCTCCATCTGAAAAACTCATGGGGGATGCCATGAAAAGGGCAACCCAGAAAAAGAAGAAGGCTATATCTTCCCCCCAACCAAAGAAGGTTCAGCCTCCCAAAGGCAAACCTGTCGAAGAAGTTGTTCTCCCTTCTTCTTTCTGAAAAAGGAAAATCCAAGAGGCGAGAACTCTGGATTTTACCTATTTTGATTCAAATGGTTTTACTTTCCAAAACCACTTGAGGTTTCATGGATTAGTAGATTTCCTCTCCTGTTCTTTGGAAATCTACCCAAGGCTGATTAGAGCCTTCTACTCAACCTTCAAACTCACCAATACTGGATTCGAGGCTGAAGTCAAGGGTAAGAAAATCTCAATGACTTTTGAAGAATTCTCCAAACTGTCAGGATTACCATTCTTTGGAGAAGCTATTGATGGAAGAACAGATCCTGATTCGACTGATGACGCTTGGGAATCATCAGTGGATAGGCATACGACAATTCAGGACCTGATGATGGAAGGCTTTGTTGAAAAAGTATCCCTTCCAACCAGTCAGATGAAGGTCCAACATCGTATGCTGATGTATGTGCTAACACGGATGTTAGTACCTCGATCAGGAAATCATGCTGTTGTACAGAGGCTAGATATTATCCTGCTTTGGGGCTTGTACAAGGAGCTCAAGATGAGCTGAGCATGGATTGTGTTGATGAACATGGTTGAATCAGCACAAGGAAAGCTGCTGCTCCCCTACCCCCAGTTAATTACAAAGATTCTGAGACACTTCAAGGTATCATGTGTCAATGAAGAATCAATTAAAACTACTCTAACCTTTGGTGAATCCATTGTAAATCAGATGCAATTGAAAAGGATCAATGGCATTTGGACAAGGATACAACCAAGTGCTGAACAAGCACAACCAAGTGTTGAACAAATTGAGCCAGCTGAAGCACAATCTGAGCTTTTGGCTAAGTTGTTGGAACTGATGGAGTCTCAAGCTGCCCACAATGCTAGGGTGGAAGCCTCTCTTAGGAAACTCCAAGCAACTTTGAACTCAGTAGTTCAAGATGTTGATGCCACCCAAGAACACTTGGGTCTCAAAATGTCTTTTGAAGACATTGTTGAAATTGGCAAGCAAGCCGCTGAAGAACCAAATCCTACCAATCTAGAAAGTACTGAACCTAATGGTGAGGAGACACTTGTTGAGGATAATACAGCAGTCTCTACCTCTCCCATTGGTGATAATAAGGAGCAATCCTAGTTTAGTTGATTAGGATTTCGTTTTCTTTGTTGCTGTGTAATATTTTTGTATATATATTATGATTTTTTTGATTAATCACTCTCTCTTGTATTTCTTTTTGAATTCAATGACAAAAGGGGGAGATTGGTATCAAATTTAACTTGTGATATTACATTGGGAGATTGGTATCAAAGTTTAACTTGTGCTATTGATTATGTGATATTGCTCTGATTATGTGATATTGCTCTGATTATGTGATATTGCTCTAATTGACTATTAACTTGTGATATCTGATAATGCACTCTGATACATAATATCTGATAATGTACCATGATTGTACTCTGATACCAAATTTTGTATAAGCTATAATACTCTGATTTTAATAAACTTGAATAGCAAGCTATGATATCAAAATCTGATACCAAA
>NC_021164.2:22164956-22173378 GCF_000331145.2 Cicer arietinum | reverse complement strand
TCATGAGCTTCCCTGATCATGTTTTTGATTTAATTCCCAAACATACAATACATATGAATTATTTGATTGATCTAATGATTTGAATTGAGAAACATTTCAGGCAAACAAGCAAACACTATACACTTGGAACAATAGCTTGGAACTCAAGGAATCAACCAAAATTGGAGGACGTGCTTCAGAAAGATCCAAATATGTATAGTGTGATTAGTGGTTATAGTAGTTATTTTAGTAGACTAATCATTATGGTTTCATACTTAAGTATTTGCCAAAGAAAGTAAATCAATCAACTGATAAGTCAATTGATAAATCAATTGGGCAATCGATTGTCTGACTCAGAACAAAATTTTTACTAAGTAAATCGATTGGGAAATCGATTACTTAAAAACTTTTAGTGAAATATGAGTTCTGGGTTTAATCCAATCAATTGGACAATCGATTGGGACATCAATTGAGTAATCGATTTTGTGATTCACAGAACCAACCACTTACTGAATCAACCGATTGGCAAATCGATTGTGAAAAAAATTTTCATCTGGAATATGTTCTGTGATCAACCAAATTGATTGGACAATCAATTGAATTAAGTTTCTTAAACTGCAAGTTTTGTGGCAATCGATTAGGTAATCGATTGAAAGAATGAACTGGTTAATCATTTATCAAAAACATGGTGCATAATCAATTGGCTGAACTACTGGTTAACCAAAATAGCTGAACTACTTTAACAAGAAAAACGATAATCGATTGGGCAATCGATTAAGCTGGTTTTAAACTTTTATAAAATCGATTGAGCAATCGATTGGCCTGATGTTTTTCTGAATATATATAAGCTGATTCAATCACATTTTAAAAATATAATACACTACACTTGAAACAATTATTCATTACACGTTTTCACAATACAGAAACCAGGAAAAACACTTTGAAAGAAATAATTGTTACCACACACAAAATACTCATTTGGCAAATCCTTTTTGTGTGAAATTCATATTGTGATTGAGTCATCATCATTTTTCCTCTTATTATCTTTTCTGTAAAAACAATCTGTAAAGAAAGTTCTGGAAATCCAGTAGTGTAAACTGGTGACTATCTTTGTTGGTGCGTGTGTTCATCAAGAAGAAGTCTCATCTTGATCTCCTGAGAGTTTGGCGAGTAACTCTAGGGATAAGGTGGCATTGTAATAGAAGCGAGTGAGTTGGATAGATAGGCCATGTGTCAGCTGGAAGATCTGTAAAGCGTACTCAAGTCGATTCTATTGGAAAGGCTGAAGTCTGGTTTAGATTTCAGGACTGGATGTAGGCTATCAAACAGATAGCCGAACCAGTATAAATCCTGGTGCACGATTTTCTTATCTTTTTCTCTTTATTTTGATATTGCTTGAATGCTTATTCTTGAATGTTAGAATATGTGAATTTCTGTCTATATTAATATTCTAAATAAGCATTGTATCTGTACTCTTATATTGATAATTCATGCAATTATGAATCTTTGTTCTTGAATAAATTTTGCAACCGATCATTGTTAATCTGAATAATAATCTTGTAGAATTAGTAAATTCATTTCTCATATATTTTTTTTAACAAATAGAGGCCATAATTTCCTACATCATTTACGTCCTCCCTAGGCTTATTCTTGTCCAAATATAGTTTTTAACCAATCTTGTGAATCCAAAAAGTTCATTTATGTCATTCGATTAACATTTAGGTCATTTTCTTCCTCCCTAGTCTTATTCTAGTCAAATTAGGATTTTTAACCAATCATGTGCATCCAATAGGTGTTTTTATGTCATTGGATTATCTTTTAGGTCATTTTCGCCCTCCCTAAGGTTATTCTTGTCCAATTAGGGTTAACCAATCTTGTGCGTCCAATAGGTGTTTTTGTGTCATTGGATTAACATTTAGGTCATTTTCATCCTCCCAAGGCTTATTCTAGTCCAATTAGGGTTTTTAACCAATCTTATGCTTCCAATATGTTTGTTTGTGTCATTGGATTAACTTTTATGTCATTTTCGTCTTCCGTAGGCTTATTCTAGTCCAGTGAGTGGATTTAATCAATCTTGTGCATCCAATAAGTTCATTTGTGTCATTGGATTAACTTTTAGGTCATTTTCATCATCCCCATGATTATTCTTGTCCAATTAGGGTTTTTATCGAATCTTGTGTGTCCAATAGGTGTGTTTGTGTGATTGGATTAACACTTAGGTCATTTTCATCCTCCCTAAGGTTATTCTAGTCCAATTAGGATTTTTAACCAATCTTGATCATCCAATAAGTTCATTTTTGTCATTGGATTAACTTTTAGGTCATTTTCGTCCTCCTTATGCTTATTCTTTTTCAATTAGGGTTTTTAACCAATCTTGTGCATCCAATAGGTGTGTTTGTGTCATTGGATTAACATGTAGGTCATTTACATCCTCCCTAGGCTTATTCTTGTCCAGTTATGGTTTTTAACCAATCTTGTGCGTCCAATAAGTTCATTTATGTCATTGGATTAACATTTAGGTCATTTTCTTCCTCCCTAGTCTTATTCTAGTCAAATTAAGGATTTTAACCAGTCATGTGCATCCAATAGGTGTGTTTGTGTCATTGGATTATCTTTTAGGTCGTTTTCTTCTTTCCTAAGCTTATTCTTGTCCAATTAGAGTTTTTAACCAATCTTGTGCCTCCAATAGGTGTGTCGGTGTCATTGGATTAACATTTAGGTCATTTTCATCCTCTCAAGGCTTATTCTAGTCCAATTAGGATTTTTAACCAATTGTGTCCTTCCAATATGTTTGTTTGTGTCATTGGATTAACTTTTATGTCATTTTCGTCCTCCTGAAGATTATTCTTGTCCAATTAGGGTTTTTAACCGATCCAATGCACCCAATAGGTGTGTTTGTGTCATTCGATTAACATTTAGGTCAATTTCAACCTCCCTACGCTTATTATAGTCCAATTAGGGATTTTAACCAATCTTATGCATCCAATAGGTGAGTTTGTGTCATTGGATTAACATTTAAGTCATTTTCGTCTTCCAAATGCTTATTCTAGTCCAATTAGTGGATTTAATCAATCTTATGCATCCAATAAGTTCATTTGTGTCGCTGGATTAACTTTTAGGTCATTTTCATCATCCCTAGGATTATTCTTGTCCAATTAGGGTTTTTATCCAATCTTGTGCGTCCAATAGGTGTGTTTGTGTCATAGGATTAATATTTAGGTCTTGTGCGTCCAATAGGTGTGTTTGTGTGATTGGATTAACACTTAGGTCATTTTCATCCTCCCTAAGCTTATTCTAGTCCAATTAGGGTTTTTAACAAATCTTGATCATCCAAAAAGTTCATTTTTGTCATTGGATTAACTTTTAGGTCATTTTCGTCTTCCTTATGCTTATTCTTTTTCAAATAGGGTTTTTAATCAATCTTGTGCATCCAATAGGTGTATTTGTGTTATTGGATTAACATGTAGGTCATTTACGTCCTCCCTAGCCTTATTCTTGTCCAGTTTTGGTTTTTAACCAATCTTGTGCTTCATGAGTTCATTTACGTCATTGGATTAACAATTAGGTCATTTTCTTCCTCCCTAGTCTTATTCTTGTCAAATTACGGTTTTTAACCAGTCATGTGCATCCAATAGGTGTGTTTGTGTCATTGGATTAACATTTATGTCATTTTTATCCACTCAAGGCTTATTCTAGTCCAATTAGGATTTTTTAACCAATCGTGTCCTTCCAATATGTTTGTTTGTGTCATTGGATTAACTTTTAGGTCATTTTCGTCCTCCCGAGGCTTATTCTTGTCCAATTAGGGTTTTTAGCCAATCCAATGCATCAAGTAGGTGTGTTTTTGACATTGCATTAAAATTTAGGTTAATTTCATCCACCCTAGGCTTATTCTAGTCCAATTAGGGATTTTAACAAATCTTATGCTTCCAATAAGTTCTTTTGTGTCATTGGATTAACATTTAGGTCAGTTTAATCCTCCCTAGGCTTAATCTTGTGCATCCAATAGGTGTGTTTGTGTAATTCGATTAACATTTAGGTCATTTTCGTTCTCCCTAGGCTTTTTAACCAATCTTGTGCGTCCAATAGGTGAGTTTGTGTCATTGGATTAACATTTAAGTCATTTTCATCCTTCATAGGCTAATTCTTCTCAAATTAGTGGATTTAATCATTCTTGTGCATCCAATAAGTTCATTTGTGTAATTGGATTAACTTTTTGGTCATTTTCATCATCCCTAGGATTATTCTTGTCGAATTAGGGTTTTTAACTAATCTTGTGCATCCAATAGGTGTTTTTTTGTCATTGGATTATCATTTAGCTAATTTTCGTCCTCCCTAGGCTTATTTTAGTCCAATTAGATTTTTTAACCAAACTTGTGTATCCAATAGGTATATTTGTGTCATTGACTTAACATTTCGGTCATTTTCATCCTCCCTAGGCTTATTCTAGTCCAATAATGTGTTTTAACCAATCTTGTGCATCCAATAAGTTCATTTGTGTCATTTGATTAATTTTTTAGGTCATTTTCATCATCACTAGATTTTTTCTTGTCGAATTAGGGTTTTTATTCAAACTTGTGCATCCAATAGGTGTGTTTGTGTGATTGTATTAACACTTAGGTCATTTTCATCCTCCATAAGCCTATTCTAGTCCAATTATGGTTTTTAACCAGTCTTGATCATCCAATAAGTTCATTTTTGTTATTGGATTAACTTTTCGGTCGTTTTCGTCCTCCTTAGGCTTATTCATTTTCAATTATGGTTTTTAACCAATCTTGTGCATCCAATAGGTGTGTTTGTGTCATTGGATTAACATTTAGGTCATTTACGTCCTCCCTAGCCTTATTCTTGTCCAAATATAGTTTTTAACCAATCTTGTGCATCCAATAAGTTCATTTATGTCATTTGATTAACGTTTAGGTCATTTTCTTCCTCCCTAGTCTTATTCTAGTCAAATTAGGGTTTTTAACCAATCGTTTTCATCCAATAGGTGTGTTTGTGTCATTGGATTATCTTTTAGGTCCTTTTCGTCCTCCCTAAGTTTACTCTTGTCCAATTAGGGTTTTTAACCAATCTTGTGCATCAAATAGGTGTGTTTGTGTCATTGGATTAACATTTAGGTCATTTTCATCCTCCCAAGGCTTATTCTAGTCCAATTAGGGTTTTTAACCAATCTTGTGCATCAAATAGGTGTGTTTGTGTCATTGGATTAACATTTAGGTCATTTTCATCCTCCCAAGGCTTATTCTAGTCCAATTAGGGTTTTTAACCAATCTTGTGCATCAAATAGGTGTGTTTGTGTCATTGGATTAACATTTAGGTCATTTTCATCCTCCCAAGGCTTATTCTAGTCCAATTAGGGTTTTTAACCAATCTTGTGCTTCCAATATGTTTGTTTGTGTCATTGGATTAACTTTTATGTCATTTTCGTCCTCCTGAGGCTTATTCTTGTCCAATTAGGGTTTTTAACCTATCCAATGCATCCAGTAGGTGTGTTTTTATCATTGGATTAATATTTAGGTCAATTTCATCCACCCTAGGCTTATTCTAGTCCAATTAGGGATTTTAACAAATCTTGTGCATCCAATAAGTTCGTTTGTGTCACTGGATTAACATTTAGGACATTTTCGTCCTCCCTGGGCTAATTCTAATCCAATTAGGGTTTTTAATCAATCTTGTGCATACAATAGGTGTGTTTGTGTCATCGGATTAATATTTAGGTCATTTTCAAACTACCTAGGCTTGTTATAATTGAATTAGGGTTTTTAACCAATCTTCTGCGTCCAATAGGTGTGTTTGTGTAATTCGATTAACATTTAGGTCATTTTCATTCTTCCTAGGCTTTTTAACCAATCTTGTGCATCAAATAGGTGAGTTTGTGTCATTGGATTAACATTTAAGTCATTTTCATCCTCCATAGGCTAATTCTAGTCAAATTAGTTGATTTAATCAATCTTGTGCATTCAATAACTTCATTTGTGTCATTGGATTAACTTTTTCGTCATTTTCATCATCCCTAGGATTATTCTTGTCGAATTAGGGTTTTAAACTAATCTTGTGCATCCAATAGGTGTCTTTTTATCATTGGATTATCATTTAGCTATTTTTCGTCCTCCCTAGGGTTATTTTAGTCCAATTAGGGTTTTTAACCAAACTTGCGTATCCAATAGGTATGTTTGTGTCATTGATTTAACATTTCGGTCATTTTCATCCTCCCTAGGCTTATTTTTTAGTCCAATTACGGGTTTTAACCAATCTTGTGCATCCAATAAGTTCATTTGTGTCATTTGATTAATTTTTTAGGTCATTTTCATCCTCACTAGACTTTTTCTTGTCCGATTAGGGTTTTTATCCAATCTTGTGCATCCAATAGGTGTGTTTGTGTGATTGGATTAACACTTAGGTCATTTTCATCCTCCCTAAGCTTATTCTAGTCCAATTGGGGTTTTTAACCAATCTTGATCATCCAATAAGTTCATTTTTGTCATTGGATTAACTTTTAGGTCATTTTCGTCCTCCTTAGGCTTATTCTTTTTCAATTAGGGTTTTTAACCAATCTTGTGCATCCAATAGGTGTGTTTGTGTCATTGGATTAACATGTAGGTCATTTACATCCTCCCTAGGCTTATTCTTGTCCAGTTATGGTTTTTAACCAATCTTGTGCATCCAATAAGTTCATTTATGTCATTGGATTAACATTTAGGTCATTTTCTTCCTCCCTAGTCTTATTCTAGTCAAATTAAGGTTTTTAACCATTCTTGTGCATCCAATAGGTGTGTTTGTGTCATTGGATTATCTTTTAGGTCGTTTTCTTCCTTCCTGAGCTTATTCTTGTCCAATTAGAGTTTTTAACCAATCTTGTGCATCCAATAGTTGTGTCGGTGTCATTGGATTAACATTTAGGTCATTTTCATCCTCTCAAGGCTTATTCTAGTCCAATTAGGATTTTAACCAATCTTATGCATCAAATAGGTCAGTTTGTGTCATTGGATTAACATTTTAGTCATTTCCGTCTTCCATAGGCTTATTGTAGTCCAATTAGTGGATTTAATCAATCTTGTGCATCCAATAAGTTCATTTGTGTCATCTCTCTGCTTCTGCAATTGTTATTTGTTACTGTCTACATTCAATCTACTTCAATCTACGATTATGGCACGAGTAAAACAAACCCAGGCACGCACTCCTTCACCTTCATCTTCTTCAACAAGTGAAACCCCTTCACCACCACCCCACTTTAACCAAATGAGTACCCATTCCCACACATAAGATTCTTGCCAAAGGATCCCCCAACGGAAAATCTCATGGCTGATGCCATGAAGGAAATCTCACAAAAGAGGAAGAAGGAACTAGTTTCTTCAACCCCTCCCAAGAAAGTCCCTCCATCCAAGGAAAAAGATGCAGAACCCACCATACCATCAGATTTTCTGAAGAGAAAAATCCATGAGGGTCGAACTCTGGATTTTGCCTACTTTGATGCAGACGGTTTTACGTTTCAGAATCATCTGAGATTTCATGGTCTTGAAAGCTTTCTATCTTTAACTCTTGATAGTTATCCACTTTTGATGAGGGAATTTTACTCTACATTCAAGTTGACTGAAGAAGGTTTTAAGGCTCAAGTCAAAGGAAAAAGGATTGCTATGTCCTTTGATGATTTTTCTACCTTATCAGGATTGCCATTTCACGGAAAATCTATCGACGACAGTTCTGAAGCTGGTACGACTGACGAAGGATGGGAAGAATCGGTTGACAGGCACACTGCAGTCAAGGACCTGATGATTGATGGTTTTGTGGAAACCATTTCATTACCTATCGGTCAAATGAAGGTCCAACATCGTATGCTGATGTACACGCTGACTCGGATGCTTGTACCACGTTCAGGTAACCATGCAATAGTTCAGAAGTTGGATATACTACTGTTATGGGGTTTATCAAAGGAGCTCAGGATGAGCTGGGCTTGGATTGTGCTAAGGCACATGCTGGAAGCTTCTCAGAGCAAGCTTATGCTGCCTTATCCACAGCTGATTACCAAGATTCTGAAACATTTCAATGTTTCGTTTGTTAATGAAGAATCTGCAAAGACCACTCTAATTTTCGGAGAATCAATTGTAAACCAGATGCAATTGAAAAGGTTACATGGTTTTTGGATAAGACCTCAGCCTACTGTTGAACCAACACAACCTCAACCGCAACCTCAGCCTCAACCAGCTACTGAGACAGCCCCTCCTGAGTTTGTTGCAAAGATAATGGAATTCATAGAAGCTCAGATGGCACACAATGCCAAGATGCTAGAATCACAGTCCAGAATGGAAGCAAATTTGAGGACTCTTCAGGCATCCCTGAATTCGGTTGTTCAAGATGTTGATGCTATTCAAGCACACTTAGGCATCAAGCTGTCTTTTGAAGACATCGCAGACATCGGTCGTCAAGCAACAGAGGAACCTAA
>NC_021164.2:22162781-22164643 GCF_000331145.2 Cicer arietinum | reverse complement strand
TAGATAATAGTGAGGACCAGCCTAGTTTAGGAGATTAGGAGTTTAGGATCTGTGTTGTTTTGTTATGACTTGATGTATTCACTTTATCTATATCTATAATGCATTAGAACGTTTATTCCATCTCTCTCTGAATTCATTTGTTTGATATGCTCATTTATTGCTCTGATACACAATGTTTTATGATTTCAATCCCCAGTGCTTATGTTCATTAACATAGGGGGAGGAAATTTTTTTCCAGCCTTTTTGCCTTAACTGACAAAGGGGGAGAAAAATTATAATTTGCTTATGACTGCTGCTGCATAATTTTGATATACTCTACTCTGATAAGAATGAATTATTAAAATGCTCTTGATTTTTTATAAATAGCATGTGTACTGTTATGCTAAGATGCTCTGATACTCTGATTTTATGCTCTGATAATGGTACATATGATGCTATGAAATGTTGTTAATATTATGTCTTGAAATGCTCAACTCAAGTTAAAATTGTATGATTGTCACTTATGCAAAAAGGGGGAGATTGTTGGACTTTAGTCCTTTGAATCCTAATTTTGACATAATTAACAAACATACAATGTTCATACATCATATGATAAATCTAACATTTTAATTGAGCAAGATTTCAGGAACAACAACTCAACCCTACACACTTGAGACAAATTGCTTGGAACTCAAGAAATCAACAAAAGTTGAATATTCACTTAGTAAATCGATTGGGAAATCGATTTCATAAAAAGGGTTGTAAGGAATCTAACTGTTTGTGGTTGTATAATCGATTAGGAAATCGACTGGCATAATTAGAAATGAAAATTGCGCAAGTCAGTGGCAACCTGTTTTACAGGCTAACCGATTGGCAAATCGATTGTACACATCACAAAGTAAAACTGATTGAAATAAATCGATTGGAAAATCGATTGGACAAGTCATAGTGAAGATCCAATTTCTAGGGTAATCGATTGGAAAATCGATTGCTTAGATAATACTTGAAAAATAACTTGACCTGTGACAAACACAATCGATTGGACAATCTATTGTGAAAATTTCAATCATGTTAAGTTTGGTTTTAATCGATTGGGAAATCGATTGAACTAAACATCAGGTAAGAACTTTTCAGGCAAATACTACCAAATCGATTGGCACTTCGATTAACATGAAAATAGCTAAGTCACTGACTTAAGCTCAATCGATTGGCAAATCGATTGAAAGAAACTTTTTGAAATCACAGTGAACTTTAAGCTTGTGGCCAAATCGATTCTGTGTATTTGTAAATCGATTATGAGACTTAGTAAATCGATTAAGTACTCTATGGTGTGACTTTTATTGATGTGACTTTTATTGAAACACAACACCTGACATCGATTATGCAATCGATTCATATAAGTCTGAACATAATTTACTGAAAAGAGTTTTTAAAAGAACCGATTGGCAAATCGATTGGTTTATGTAGTTTCAAGATTCAAGTAAAACAAGACTCGCGATA
The DNA here is from genome assembly GCF_000331145.2 of Cicer arietinum. NCBI lineage: Eukaryota > Viridiplantae > Streptophyta > Magnoliopsida > Fabales > Fabaceae > Cicer > Cicer arietinum. Next base: position 22,163,164 of record NC_021164.2, on the reverse strand, counting down.
ATCGTTTGGCAAATCGATTAGACCTGTTTTATAACTTTAATGAATCGATTGGTAAATCGATCTGTTAGTTGTTTTTCAGAAACTATATAAACTGTTTTCAATCATTCTCTCATTAACACTTGAAAAACATCTTGAATATACTTCAGAATACTGAAGAACTCTTAAGAACACATTGTTAACATTCTGATATTGCTTTTTCAGATCAAAGCCAAAAAGATTATCCATAATCATTGAGAGAGCTGAAAAAGTATTCTTGAGAGAAAAGACAATGTTCTCATAAACAATCATTGAATAACCAGATTAGTGAGAGATACATTGATCAAGATTGAAGACACTTTTTGTACTTCTTTTATTTTGTTTGAAATAAATTCTTTGTAAAGAAA
>NC_021164.2:22161856-22162531 GCF_000331145.2 Cicer arietinum | reverse complement strand
TTGGATTGTCAGGACTGGATGTAGGTTGTCTCGTTGACAACTGAACCAGGATAAACCTTGGTGCATTCTATCCCTTATCCTTTTACTTTTAATTGTTAATCTTGTATGTCGCATTATAATTCCGCTGTGTATATGAATCTGACTAAATCTTGCATCGTATGATTGTATGTTCGATCTTAATTGTATGCTAGACGTATTCGATTTTCTATATTGCTTTAATTTGTTAAAGACTGATATATTCTGATTATTTCGAGGTCATAATAATCAATAATTGGTATCAGAGCCTGACTTTTCGAGAGGTAAAACTCATAAAAGGAATATGGCCTCAACTGATTTTCTTAGAGAAGGCGCTTCACTCGCTAGACCCCCAGCATTCAATGGCACAACATATATGTACTGGAAGCATAGGATGCTGATATTTTTGGAAGCCAGTGGAATTGACATCCTTGACGCTGTTGAAAATGGACCATATATCCCCAAGATCGCTGGAACAAATGACTTGATGATCCCCAAGCCCAAAGCCGAATGGTCTGAGGACGATAAAAAGAAGGTAGGTTATAATGCTAAAGCTAAGAACATTGTAACATCTTCTTTGTGTGCAGAAGAATTCTTTAGGGTATCAAACTGTAAATCAGCAAAGGAAATGTGGGACATTCTTCAAGAAACACATGAAGG
>NC_021164.2:22157645-22161846 GCF_000331145.2 Cicer arietinum | reverse complement strand
TACACTTATGCATGAATACCAATTGTTCAGCATGAAGAAAGATGAATCTATAAGTGATCTACAGACGAGGTTTACACACGTTATAAACAACCTTCATGCCCTGGGAAAACAGGTGGAGAATGAACAGCAGATCGGAAAGATCAAGAGATGTCTAACCAGAGAATGGCAGCCCAAGATAACTGCTATTGTTGAATCGAAAGATTTGGCAAAAATGACCATTGCAACACTATTTGGAAAACTCAGGGAGCACGAAATGGAGTTGCATCGACTAGATGAGTCAGAACTAGAAAGTAGGAAAAAGAAAGGACTGTCTTTGAAAGCCCAAACGCATCAATCAAAAACTGAACAAGAAAGTTGCTCAGATGAATCAAGCAGTGAGACTGATGAAGAGCCTGAGATTGGTTTGCTTGTCAAGAAATTTAAGAAATTTCTGAAGAAGAAAGATAACAAATTCAAAAAGCCATCAAGCTCTAAGACTAGTGACAACAAGACAATTACATGTTATGAATGTGGTAAAACTGGTCACATAAAGTCAAAATGTTACAAGTTGCAGAACAAAAATAGAGCTACAAAACCAAAAGGCAAGGAACCAGTCACCAAAACCAGAAAAGCTTATATTGCATGGAATGACAACGAAGAATCCTCTGCCTCTTCAGATGAAGAAGAAGCGAATCTGTGTCTCATGGCAAATACCGACTCAGAATCAGAAAATGAGGTTAGTTCACAATCTAATCCATCTTATGATGAGCTACAAGAAGCTTTCAATGAATTGCATGATGATTATGTGAATTCCATAAAACAGTTGTTAAGCACAAAGAAAATGCTTGAACAAATGAAAAATGACCATAAAGAAATTGAAAATTTATGTGAACAACTGAAAAAGGATTCACATGACAAATCTGCAAAATGCATTGAACTTGAGAATAATGTTGCATCATTAAAATCTGATTTATTGAAGTTTGCTAATAGTAAAGATAAACTGAATGTCATACTTAGCAATCAAAGACATGTTCATGAAAAATCTGGTTTAGGATATACACCAAATATGCATGTTAAAAGAAATAAAAACAGATATGGTATTGGTTATATGCAAACCAGAAATGTCAAACATGGTCAAAAATCTGCTATTGCTAAGAGTATGTATGACATCTTTACTAAACCAAACAAACATTCATCCTTTGATGGCAAATGTCATTTCTGTTGCAGAAAGGGACATTTTGTGTCAAATTGCAAATTTAAAAAATTAGCCAATAGAGGATGGAAGCAAGTTTGGATAGCAAAGAAATATGTGTTTGACACTAACCATCCAGGACCCAATTTAAATTGGGGACCTAAAACAAAATTCTGATTGTATGTTGCAGGTGTGCTTGACATCCACTAAGCATTCATGGTATTTAGATAGCGGATGCTCAAAGCACATGACAGGTGACAAATCCAAATTCCTGTCCTTGACATTAAAGGAAGGAGGCTTTGTCAAATATGGTGACAACAACAGAGGAAAGATTATTGGAATTCGTGACATAGGCAATGAGTCAACTGCAGTAATCAAAAATGTGTTATATGTTGAAGGACTAAAACACAACTTGCTGAGTATAAGCCAGCTATGTGATAAAGGTTTTCAAGTAAGTTTTTCATCACAATCTTGCATTATTGAGCATAAAGATGACAAACACATAAAGCTAGTTGGTGACAGAATTAACAACATTTACATGTTGGATTTCAATTCTGTACCAAGTGCTATATGCTGCTTGTTATCCAATTCAGATGAAACATGGCTTTGGCATAAAAGAATTGCTCACATACATATAAATCATTTGAATAAACTTGTCAGCAAACAGCTAGTCTTAGGTCTACCAAATAGGAAGTTCTCTAAAGATAGACTGTGTGATGCATGTGAGAAAAGTAAACTGGTTAAGACTCCATTTCCCTCTATAGACTTGGTTAGAACAAATAGAGTTTTACAACTAGTTCACATGGACCTTTTCGGACCTGCCCAAGTTAAGAGTTTAGGTGGAAACCTGTATGGATATGTGCTGGTTGACGATTATTCTAGATTCACATGGACTTACTTTTTAGCTCATAAAAGTGATACATTCTCTGTTTTCAAAAAGTTTGCTGCTTTAGTACAAAATGAGAATGATCTGAAAATTGTTTCAATAAAAAGTGATCATGGAGGTGAATTCCAAAATGATCTTTTTCAAAATTATTGTGAATCAAATGGAATCAACCACATATATTCTGCCCCTAGGACACCACAGCAGAATGGGGTAGTGGAGAGGAAAAATAGATCCCTAGAAGAGTTAGCTAGGACCATGCTTAAGGACTCCAACCTACCTAAGTACTTTTGGGCAGATGCAATTAGTACAGCCACCCATGTTGTGAATAGAGTTCTCATTAGGCCCCTGCTTAGGAAAACACCCTATGAGCTTTACAAGGGTAGAAAACCAAACCTGTCCTACTTTAGAATCTTTGGTTGTAAGTGCTTTGTGTTGAACAATGGCAAAGAACACCTAGGAAAGTTTGACCCTAAGGCAGATGAAGGTATCTTTTTAGGATATTCCCAAACTAGTAAGGCCTATAGAATCTACAACAAAAGAACAAAAACCATAGAAGAGTCAGTTCATGTAAAGTTTGATGAATCTTTTACAGAAAACTTGAACAAAACTCCTTCTAAGGTTAATGATATTTTGGATGATGTTGTAGAATCTGAACCCCTAGAACAACCTATAGCTGATCCTCCAACTAGTGCAGACCCTATAGAACCTATAGAAACCAGTGAGTTACCTAAGGAATGGAGATTCAATAGAAACCACCCCTTAGACAACATCATAGGTGACATCTCTAGAGGTGTGTCAACTAGAGGAAACCTTAGAGAGTTCTGTAACCTCACAGCCTTTGTGTCTCAGATTGAACCTAAGAACATTAAGGAAGCCCTTTTAGATAGTGAGTGGATACTTGCTATGCAAGAGGAGTTAAACCAGTTTGAGAGAAACAAGGTGTGGAACTTGGTACCTAGGCCAGAGGGTAAGCATGTTATAGGAACTAGGTGGGTGTTCAGAAATAAGTTAGATGAGAATGGTGTGATAACTAGGAATAAAGCCAGATTAGTTGCAAAGGGTTATAGTCAAGAGGAGGGAATAGACTTTGATGAAACCTATGCCCCAGTAGCTAGACTAGAAGCCATAAGAATTTTATTGGCTTATGCATGTATCATGGACTTCAATCTATATCAAATGGATGTGAAGAGTGCCTTTCTCAATGGAGACCTCCAAGAGGAAGTTTTTGTGAGTCAAACACCAGGTTTTGAAAATCCAGATTTTCCTAACCATGTGTATAAACTCTCAAAGGCCCTCTATGGGTTGAAACAAGCTCCAAGAGCTTGGTATGAGAAACTCAGCACTTTCCTCATTCAACAAAATTTTTCTAGAGGAAATGTTGATAAGACACTCTTTACAAAAACTATTGAAAATGACATCTTGCTGGTCCAAATTTATGTTGATGACATTATATTTGGATCAACAAATGACAAGCTTTGCAAAGAATTTGAAAACTTGATGAAAGGTAAATTTGAAATGTCAATGATGGGTGAACTATCATATTTCTTGGGATTTCAAATTAACCAAACCAAGCAAGGCATTTTCATTAGTCAATCCAAATATTGTTCTGATTTGATAAAGAAATTTAACTTTGATAAACTTAAGTCCATTGATACACCCATGAGTCAAGGAAATTTCTTAGACCGAGCTGGGAGCTGTTGTGCTCAGATACTTTGGATGAAATAGCACTTATTGGATTTTGGTGTTGACTTGGGAACAGTACCTATCATGTGTGATAACACAAGTGCAATAAGTATAACCAAGAATCCATTAATGCACTCCAGGACAAAGCACATTGAAGTAAGACATCATTTTATAAGGGATCACTTTCAAAATGGAATCATTAAGCTTGAGTATGTTAACACTGCCGAACAGCTAGCTGACATCTTCACAAAAGCTTTACCAAGAGAAAGTTTTCTGCATATAAGGATGAAACTAGGGGTCATTGATCCTAGTGAGGTATTATCTTTGATTCTTTCATAGGACATTTCTGGTGTATGCAGTTATTCTCCAGTTAAATCGATTTGGGAATCGATTACCAGCATGGTAAATGGTTTACAAAATCGATTTGGGAATCGATTGCTTTGGCCCCAGAATTCAAAGTT
>NC_021164.2:22157096-22157575 GCF_000331145.2 Cicer arietinum | reverse complement strand
TCGATTTGGACATCGATTAAGTAAAACTGGAAATCGACTTGGGAATTGATTTACAATATGACCGTTGTGACTAGCCGTTGTATGTAATAATTACTAAATCGATTGACATTACCAGTAACGGTAACCTAATCGATTTGGGAATCGATTTACACGGTTAAGGGTTTAAATAGGAACTGTTATCAATCGATTTCTGCACTTCAGTTCTCCAGATTTCACTAATTTTCTTTTTCTGCTTCTGCAATTGTTATTTGTTACTGTCTACATTGAATCTACTTCAATCTACGACTATAGCACGAGTAAAACAAACCCAGGCACGCACTCCTTCACCTTCATCTTCTTCAACCAGTGAAACCCCTTCACCACCACCCACTTTAACCAAAAGAGTACCCATTCCCACACATAAGATTCTTGCCAAAGACAAAGGCAAGGCACCTGCTGCTATTCAAGAGAAACCTAAAAAGAGAAAGGAACCCCCAACG
>NC_021164.2:22155641-22156887 GCF_000331145.2 Cicer arietinum | reverse complement strand
CCCCCCCTCCCAAGAAAGCCCCTGCATCCAAGGAAAAAGATGCAGAACCCACCATACCATCAGATTTTCTGAAGAGAAAAATCCATGAGGGTCGAACTCTGGATTTTGCCTACTTTGATGCAGACGGTTTTACGTTTCAGAATCATCTGAGATTTCATGGTCTTGAAAGCTTTCTATCTTCTACTCTTGATAGTTATCCACGTTTGATGAGGGAATTTTACTCTACATTCAAGTTGACTGAAGAAGGTTTTAAGGCTCAAGTCAAAGGAAAAAGTATTGCTATGTCCTTTGATGATTTTTCTACCTTATCAGGATTGCCATTTCACGGAAAATCTATCGACGACAGTTCTGAAGCCGGTACGGCTGACGAAGGATGGGAAGAATCGGTTGACAGGCACACTGCAGTCAAGGACCTGATGATTGATGGTTTTGTGGAAACCATTTCATTACCTATCGGTCAAATGAAGGTCCAACATCGTATGCTGATGTACATGCTGACTCGGATGCTTGTACCACGTTCAGGTAACCATGCAGTAGTTCAGAAGTTGGATATACTACTGTTATGGGGTTTATCAAAGGAGCTCAGGATGAGCTGGGCTTGGATTGTGCTAAGGCACATGCTGGAAGCTTCTCAGAGCAAGCTTATGCTGCCTTATCCACAGCTGATTACCAAGATTCTGAAACATTTCAAGGTTTCGTTTGTTAATGAAGAATCTGCAAAGACCACTCTAATTTTCGGAGAATCAATTGTAGACCAGATGCAATTGAAAAGGTTACATGGTATTTGGATAAGACCTCAGCCTACTGTTGAACCAGCACAACCTCAACCGCAACCTCAGCCTCAACCAGCTACTGAGACAGCTTCTCCTGAGTTTGTTGCAAAGATAATGGAATTCATAGAAGCTCAGATGGCACACAATGCCAAGATTCTAGAATCACAGTCCAGAATGGAAGCAAATTTAAGGACTCTCCAGGCATCCCTGAATTCGGTTGTTCAGGATGTGGATGCTATTCAAGCACACTTAGGCATCAAGCTGTCTTTTGAAGACATCGCAGACATCGGTCGTCAAGCAACTAAGGAACCTAACCCAACTCCCCTAGATCACCCTGCGACTCACGTTGAGGAGACACCTGCTGAGGTTAATACAGCGGTCTCTGCCTCTCCCATAGATAATAGTGAGGACCAGCCTAGATTAGGTGATTAGGAGTTTAGGATCTGTGCTGTTTTGCTATGACTTGTTGTACT
>NC_021164.2:22154111-22155314 GCF_000331145.2 Cicer arietinum | reverse complement strand
TGATACTCTGATTTTATGCTCTGATAATGGTACATATGATGCTATGAAATGTTGTTAATATTATGTCTTGAAATGCTCAACTCAAGTTAAAATTGTATGATTGTCACTTATGCAAAAAGGGGGAGATTGTTGGACTTTAGTCCTTTGAATCCTAATTTTGACATAATTAACAAACATACATTGTTCATACATCATATGATAAATCTAACATCTTAATTGAGCAAGATTTCAGGAACAACAACTCAACCCTACACACTTGACACAAATTGCTTGGAACTCAAGAAATCAACAAAAGTTGAATATTCACTGAGTAAATCGATTGGGAAATCGATTTCATAAAAAGGGTTGTAAGGAATCTAACTGTTTGTGGTTGTATAATCGATTAGGCAGTTGACTAGCACAATCAGAAATGAAAATTGAGCAAGTCAGTGGCAACCTATTTTACAAGCTAATCGATTGGCAAATCTATTGTGCACATCACAAAGTAAAACTGATTGAAACAAATCGATTGGGAAATCGATTGATCAAGTCACAGTGAGAATCCAATTTCTAGGGTAATCGATTGGAAAATCGATTGCTTAGATAATATTTGAAAAATAACTTGACCTGTGACAAACACAATCGATTGGACAATCTATTGTGAGAATTTCAATCATGTTAAGTTTGGTTGCAATCGATTGGGAAATCGATTGAACTAAATATCAGGTAAGAACTTTTCAGGCAAATACAAACAAATCGATTGGCACTTCGATTAACATCAAAATAGCTAAGTCACTGTCTTGAACACAATCGATTGGCAAATCGATTGAAAGAACCTTTTTGAAATCACAGTGAACTTTGAGCTTGTGGCCAAATCGATTCTGAGTATTTGTAAATCGATTATGAGACTTAATAAATCGATTAAGTAATCGATTCGTGTGATTTTTACTTTGCACAAAACACCTGCAATCGATTACGAAATCGATGCATATAAGTCTTAACATAATCACTGAAAAGAGTTTGTTTAAAGAATCGATTGACAAATCGATTGGCTTATGTAGTTTCAAGATTCAAGAAAAACAAGACCCGCGATAATCGATTGGAAAATCGATTAGACCTAATTTATAACTTTAATGAATCGATTGGCAAATCGATTTATTAGTTGTTTTTCAGAAACTATATAAACTATTTTCAATCATTCTCTCAAAAAACTCTCGATTAACA
>NC_021164.2:22153053-22154028 GCF_000331145.2 Cicer arietinum | reverse complement strand
TTTTGAAATTACAGTGAACTTTAAGCTTGTGGCCAAATCGATTCTGTGTATTTGTAAATCGATTATGAGACTTAGTAAATCGATTAAGTAATCTATTGGTGTGACTTTTATTGAAACACAACACCTGACATCGATTATGCAATCAATTCATATAAATCTGAACATAATTTACTGAAAAGAGTTTTTAAAAGAATCGATTGGCAAATCGATTGGTTTATGTAGTTTCAAGATTCAAGAAAAACAAGACTCGCGATAATCGATTGGCAAATCGATTAGACCTCTCTTATAACTTTAATGAATCGATTGGTAAATCGATTTGTTAGTTGTTTTTCAGAAACTATATAAACTGTTTTCAATCATTCTCTCATTAACACATGTAAACACTTGAAAAACATCTTGAATATACTTCAGAATACTGAAGAACTCTTAAGAACACATTGTTAACATTCTGATATTGCTTTTTCAAATCAAAGCCAAAAAGATTATCCATAATCATTGAGAAAGCTGAAAAAGTATTATTGAGAGAAAAGACAATGTTCTCATAAACAATCATTGAATAACCAGATTCGTGAGAGATACATTGATCAAGATTGAAGACACCTTTTGTACTTCTTTTATTTTGCTTGTAATAAATTCTTTGTAAAGAAATGATTGTTGTAAGACCCGTAATTTTAAAGTACCCTTTTATGTATTTTTGGTATATTTTGGATTTTGGCTCGGAGGCTTTTAAGCCAAAGTTAATAATATTTTGGAGTTTTATAATCAAAAAGATATTTCGATGCCAATTAGAATTTCTCGTCGATAAATAAATTGAATTTAACTGCGGTAAATACTTTACGGAGAATTTAAGGCGTTCGGGTGAAACGGTAATTTAATAAATATCTAGATTTCGAGATATTGTTAAGTTATATTTATTATATTTATATACGTTTGTTTGGAGGGAAAAAGAAAGGAAAACTAGAAGGAAGGAAAAGG
>NC_021164.2:22138340-22152553 GCF_000331145.2 Cicer arietinum | reverse complement strand
GTTTTATTTTAATTCCTTTTAAAAAAAAAATATACCCTCGCTTTGAAAAACGGGGTGTTACAATTGCGAAAGGCCTCATCAAGAAGGAGCTTGACTTGATTTTGTGTGAGTCTGCTGAGTGACTGCAAGGATCAAGGGGTTAAGCAATAGGAAAGAGATTGTGTTAGATAGATAGGTTTCGACGAAACTGGACAATCTGTAAACAAGTCATAATTCTTTCTATTGGAGAAAAAGCTGAAATCCAGTTGGATTGTCAGGACTGGATGTAGGTTGTCTCGTTGACATCTGAACCAGGATAAACCTTGGTGCACTCTATCCCTTATCCTTTTACTTTTAATTGTCAAATCTTTTATGCCGCATTATATTTCCGCTGTGTGTATAAATCTGAATAAATCTTGCATCGTATGATTGTATGTTCGATCTTAATTGTATGCTAGACGTATTCGATTTTCGATATTGCTTTAGTTTGTTAAAGACTGATATATTCTGATTATTTCGAGGTCATAATAATCATCACCAATAAGTTCATTTTTGTTATTGGATTAACTTTTAGGTCATTTTCGTCCTCCTTAGGCTTATTCTTTTTCAATTAGGGTTTTTAACCAATCTTGTGCATCCAATAGGTGTGTTTGTATCATTGGATTAACATTTAGGTCATTTACGTCCTCCCTAGCCTTATTCTTGTCCAAATATAGTTTTTAACCAATCTTGTGCATCCAATAAGTTCATTTATGTCATTGGATTAACATTTAGGTCATTTTCTTCCTCCCTAGTCTTATTCTAGTCAAATTAGGGTTTTTAATCAATCATTTGCATCCAATAGGTGTGTTTGTGTCATTGGATTATCTTTTAGGTCCTTTTCGTCCTCCCTAAGCTTATTCTTGTCCAATTAGGGTTTTTAACCAATCTTGTGCTTCCAATATGTTTGTTTGTGTCATTGGATTAACTTTTATGTCATTTTCTTCCTCCCGAGGCTTATTCTTGTCCAATTAGGGTTTTTAACCAATCTTGTGCTTCCAATATGTTTGTTTGTGTCATTGGATTAACTTTTATGTCATTTTCTTCCTCCCGAGGCTTATTCTTGTCCAATTAGGGTTTTTAACCTATCCAATGCATCCAGTAGGTGTGTTTCTGTCATTGGATTAATATTTAGGTCAATTTCATCCACCCTAGGCTTATTCTAGTCCAGTTAGGGATTTTAACAAATCTTGTGCATCCAATAAGTTCGTTTGTGTCACTGGATTAACATTTAGGACATTTTCGTCCTCCTTGGGCTAATTCTAGTCCAATTAGGGTTTTTAACCAATCTTGTGCATACAATAGGTGTGTTTGTGTCATACGATTAATATTTAGGTCATTTTCAAACTACCTAGGCTTGTTATAATTGAATTAGGGTTTTTAACCAATCTTGTGCATCCAATAGGTGTGTTTGTGTAATTCGATTAACATTTAGGTCATTTTCATTCTCCCTAGGCTTTTTAACCAATCATGTGCATCCAATAGGTGAGTTTGTGTCATTGGATTAACATTTAAGTTATTTTCATCCTCCATAGGCTAATTCTAGTGAAATTAGTGGATTTAATCAATCTTGTGCATCCAATAAGTTCATTTGTGTCATTGGATTATCTTTTTTGTCATTTTCATCATCCCTAGGATTATTCTTGTCGAATTAGGGTTTTTAACTAATCTTTTGCATCCAATAGTTGTCTTTTTGTCATTGGATTATCAATTAGCTAATTTTCGTCCTCCCTAGGCTTATTTTAGTCCAATTAGGATTTTTAACCAAACTTGTGTATCCAATAGGTATGTTTGTGTCATTGATTTAACATTTCGGTCATTTTCATCCTCCCTAGGCTTATTCTAGTCCAATTATGGGTTTTAACCAATCTTGTGCATCCAATAAGTTCATTTGTGTCATTTGATTAATTTTTTAGGTCATTTTCATCCTCACTAGACTTTTTCTTTTCCAATTAGGGTTTTGTTCCAATCTTGTGCATCCAATAGGTGTGTTTGTGTGATTGGATTAACACTTAGGTCATTTTCATCCTCCCTAGGCTTATCCTAGTCCAATTATGGGTTTTAACCAATCTTGTGCATCCAATAAGTTCATTTTTGTCATTGGATTAACTTTTAGGTCATTTCCGTCCTCCTTAGGCTTATTCTTTTTCAATTATGGTTTTTAACCAATCTTGTGCATCTAGTAGGTGTGTTTGTGTCATTGGATTAACATTTAGGTCATTTACGTCCTCCCTAGCCTTATTCTTGTCCAAATATAGTTTTTAACCAATCTTGTGCATCCAATAAGTTCATTTATGTCATTGGATTAACATTTAGGTCATTTTCTTCCTCCCTAGTCTTATTCTAGTCAAATTAGGGTTTTTAACCAATCATTTGCATCCAATAGGTGTGTTTGTGTCATTGGATTAACATTTAGGTCATTTACGTCCTCCCTAGCCTTATTCTTGTCCAAATATAGTTTTTAACCAATCTTGTGCATCCAATAAGTTCATTTATGTCATTGGATTAACATTTAGGTCATTTTCTTCCTCCCTAGTCTTATTCTAGTCAAATTAGGGTTTTTAACCAATCATTTGCATCCAATAGGTGTGTTTGTGTCATTGGATTATCTTTTAGGTCCTTTTCGTCCTCCTTAAGCTTATTCTTGTCCAATTAGGGTTTTTAACCAATCTTGTGCATCAAATAGGTGTGTTTGTGTCATTGGATTAACAATTAAGTCATTTTTGTCTTCCATAGGCTTATTCTAGTCCAATTAGGGTTTTTAACCAATCTTGTGCATCAAATAGGTGTGTTTGTGTCATTGGATTAACAATTAAGTCATTTTTGTCTTCCATAGGCTTATTCTAGTCCAATTAGTGGATTTAATCAATCTTGTGCATCCAATAAGTTCATTTGTGTCATTAGATTAACTTTTAGGTCATTTTCATCATCCCTAGGATTATTCTTGTCCAATTAGGGTTTTTATCCAATCTTGTGCGTCCAATAGGTGTGTTTGTGTGATTGGATTAACACTTCATTTTCATCCTCCCTAAGCTTATTCTAGTCCAATTAGGGTTTTTAACCAATCTTGATCATCCAATAAGTTCATTTTTGTCATTGGATTAACTTTTAGGTCATTTTCATCATCCCTAGGATTATTCTTGTCCAATTAGGGTTTTTATCCAATCTTGTGCATCCAATAGGTGTGTTTGTGTCATTGGATTAACATGTAGGTCATTTACGTCCTCTCTAGCCTTATTCTTGTCCAGTTATGCTTTTTAACCAATCTTATGCATCCAATAAGTTCATTTATGTCGCTGAATTAACATTTAGGTCATTTTCTTCCTCCCTAGTCTTATTCTAGTCAAATTAGGGTTTTTAACCAGTCATGTGCATCCAATAGTTGTGTTTGTGTCATTGGATTATCTTTTAGGTCCTTTTCTTCTTTCCTAAGCTTATTCTTGTCCAATTAGGGTTTAAAACCAATCTTGAGCATCCAATAGGTGTGTTGGTGTCATTGGTTAACATTTAGGTCATTTTTATCCTCTCAAGGCTTATTCTAGTCCAATTAGGATTTTTAACCAATCGTGTCCTTCCAATATGTTTGTTTGTGTCATTGGATTAACTTTTATGTCATTTTGGACCTCCCGAGGCTTATTCTTGTCCAATTAGGGTTTTTAACCTATCCAATGCATCTAGTTGGTGTGTTTGTGTCATTGGATTAATATTTAGGTCAATTTCATCCTCCCTAGGCTTATTCTAGTCCAGTTAGGGATTTTAACCAATCTTATGCTTCTAATAAGTTCATTTGTGTCATTGGATAAACATTTAGGTCAGTTTAAGCCTCCATATGCTTATTCTAGTCTAATTATTGTTTTTAACTAATCTTAGGCATCCAATAAGTTCATTTGTGTCACTGGATTAACATTTAGGTCATTTTCGTCCTCCCTGGGCTAATTCTTGTCCAATTAGGATTTTTAACCAATCTTGTGCATACAATAGGTGTGTTTGTGTCATAGGATTAATATTTAGGTCATTTTCAACCAACCTAGACTTGTTATAATTGAATTAGGGTTTTTAATCAATCTTGTGCATCCAATAGGTGTGTTTGTGTAATTCGAATAACATTTAGGTCATTTTCATTCTCCCTAGGCTTTTTAACCAATCTTGTGTATCCAATAGGTGAGTTTGTGTCATTGGACTAACATTTAAGTCATTTTCATCCTCCATAGGCTAATTCTAGTCAAATTAGTGGATTTAATCAATCTTGTGCATCAAATAAACTCATTTGTGTCATTGGATTTACTTTTCGGTCATTTTCATCATCCCTAGGATTATTCTTGTCGAATTAGGGTTTTTAACTAATCTTGTGCATCCAATAGGTGTCTTTTTGTCATTGGATTATCATTTATCTAATTTTTGTCCTCCCTAGGCTTATTTTAGTCTAATTAGGGTTTTTAACCAAACTTGTGTATCCAATAGGTATGTTTGTGTCATTGATTTAACATTTCAGTCATTTTCATCCTCCCTATGCTTATTCTTGTCCATCCAATAGGTGAGTTTGTGTCATTGCATTAACCTTTAATTCATTTTCGTCCTCTATAGGCTTATTCTAGTCCAATTAGGGTTTTTCACCAATCTTGTGCATCCAATAAGTTCATTTGTGTTTGTGGATTAACTTTTAGGTCATTTTTGTCCTCCATTGGCTTATTCTAGTCCAATTATGGTTTTTAACCAATCTTTTGCCTCCAATAATTTCATTTGTGTCATTGGATTAACGTTTAGGACATTTTCGTCCTCCCTAAGCTTATTCTATCCCAATGTTTTTAACCAATCTTCTGTATCCAATAAGTTCATTTGTGTCATTGGATTAACATTTAGTTCATTTTCATCCTCCCTAGGCTTATTCTAGTCCAAATAGGGTTTTTAACGAATCTTGTGCTTCCAAAATGAGTGTTTCTGTCATTAGATTAACTTTTAGGTAATTTTCGTCCTCCCGAGGGTTATTCTTGTGCAATTATGGTTTTTAACCAATCTAGTGCATCCAATAGGTGTTTTCTGTCATTGGATTAATATTTAGATCATTTTCATCCTCCCTAGGTTAATTCTAGTCCAATTAGGGATTTCAACCAATCTTATGCTTCCAATAAGTTCATTTGTGTCATTGGATTAACATTTTGGTCATTTTGGTTATTTTCGTCATCCCTGGGCTAATTCTAGTCCAATAAGGGTTTTTAACCAATCTTGTGCATACAATAGGTGTCTTTGTGTCATAGGATTAACATTTAGGTCATTTTCTTCCTACCTAGGCTTGTCCTAGTCCAATAAGTGTTTTTAACCAGTCTTGTCCATCCAATAGGTGAGTTTGTGTCATTGGATTAACATTTAATTCATTTTCGTCCTCCATAGGCTAATTCTATTCTAATTAGGGTTTTTAACCAATCATGTGCCTCCAATAAGTTCATTTGTGTCATTGGATTAAAATTTATGGTGACAATAATAAAGGTAAAATACTTGGTGTTGGAGACATAGGAAGTGAAGCAACCACAATTATCAAAGACGTCCTCTATGTCAAAGGTTTGAAACACAACTTACTAAGTATTAGCCAACTGTGTGATAAAGGATTCCAGGTACACTTTACATCTCAGTCTTGTACACTTGAGCATAAGGAAGATAAAAACATGAAATTGGTAGGTGAAAGAATATACAATATATATATGATTGATTTTAATTCCTTACTTGTAAATGATATCTGCTGTTTATTATCTAAGTCTGATGAAAACTGGTTGTGGCATAAAAGAATTGCTCACATACACATTAATCATCTTAACAAACTAGTTAGTAAACAACTAGTGCTAGGTCTTCCCAACAGAACTTTCTCAAAAGAAAAACTATGTGGCTCTTGTGAGAAAAGTAAGTTAGTTATGTCTTATTTCCCTCCAATAGACTTAGTACAAACTGATAGAATTCTACAATTAATTCATATGAATCTGTTTGGTCCATCTCAAGTAAAAAGCTTTGGAGGAAATCTGTTTGGTTATGTGTTAGTTGATGATTACTCTAGATATACATGGACTTATTTTCTGTCTCACAAAAGTGATGTCTTCTCAATATTCAAAAAATTTGCAAATCAAGTTCAAAATGAGAAGAATCAGAAAATAGTTTCCATTAAGAGTGATCATGGTGGAGAATTTCAAAATGAGTCTTTTGATAACTCTTGTGATCAAAATGGAATTCACCACATGTACTCAGCCCCAAGAACTCCACAACAAAATGGAGTTGTAGAAAGGAAGAATGGAGCTCTAGAAGAACTTGCTAGAACAATGATAAATGACTCTAAGCTTCCTAAATACTTTTGGGCTGATGCAATAAATACAGTTGCTCATGTGATGAATAGAGTTCTCATTAGGCCTATCCTTAGAAAAACACCCTATGAACTATAAAAGGTAGAAAACCAAATATTGCTTATTTTAGAGTCTTTGGATGCAAGTGTTTTGTATTGAATAATGGAAAAGAGCATCTAGGAAAATTTGACTCTAAGGCAGATGAGGGAATATTTCTAGGATACTCACAATCTACTAAGGCCTATAGGATCTACAATAAGAGAACCAAAACTATAGAGGAATATGTGGCTGCTGAGGCTGAATATGTGGCTGTTGGAAGTTGTTGTGCACAAATTTTATGCATGAAACAACACCTTTCTGACTTTTGTGTTGATCTTGGAAATGTGCCAATCATGTGTGACAACACCAGTGCTATAAATATTACAAAGAATCTTGTTATGCACTCTAGAACAAAGCATATAGAGATTAGACATCATTTCATTAGAGATCAATACCAAAATGGTAATATCATGCTTGATTATGTTAATACATCTGATCAATTAGCGGATATATTTACCAAAGCCTTACCCAAAGAAAGTTTCTTCTATATTAGAATGAAACTTGGTATAATGGATGAAAATGAAATATGATCCCTGTGAAAAATCGATTGAGACATCAATTATCCTATGACATAATAGAAAATCAGCATTACAAAATCGATTGCATAATCGATTTATGCTACACAGTGTGTTATTTGTCAAAATCGGATACACGATAGTCGATTTTACAATCGATTTAGTAATCTCAGATATCCAAAATGCTAGAGTATACATCAATCCAATCTATTGATAAATCGATGGACGATTTGGAAAACCTTTTAAAGAATCGATTTCATAATCGATTATTTATTTCAGACATCCACAGATGTGAGAAATTTTTCCAAACTCCAACCCGAGCATCGATTCAGAAATCGATTGTGCTAAGTTTTAAGAACCTGCAATCAAAATAAATCGATTTCGAAGTCGATGCTGATATGAGAAGTTTCCTAAACTGATATGGAAATCGATTTGGACATCGATTTAGTCATTAAACATTTACTAAATGAAATCGATTTGGGAATCGATTTGACATATGACTGGTACAAAAAAAATTATAGCTGTTGGAGGCAACGATAACTAAAATCGATTTAGCAATCGACGTGGCATGTGCGAAGACTTAATAACATCGATTAGCAAATCGATTCTGAACAGTCTTACTTAAAACCCTAAATCGATTTCCCATCTCATTTTTCCCCAACTTCTAAAAACTTCTCAACCTTCTCTGCATTTTCTCTGTGTTTCTTAAAATCTCTCAAAGTTACTAAGACACCTTAACCTTCCTTAATCTCTCACATGGCTAGAGTCAAGAAAACTAGTGACAAATCCCCTTCTTCTTCTACCTCTAGTGGCAGAACACCATCTCCTCCACCTCCTGCTAAACGAGTATCCATTCCTACTCATAAAATCATGGAAAAGGACAAGGCAAAGCCATTGCCACTGATCAAGGGAAGAGCAAAAAGAGGAAGATTCCTCAGTCTGAGAAACTTATGGGTGATGCAATGAAGGAACCATCACAAAAGAAGAAGAAACCCATTTCTTCACCTCAGCCAAAGAAACCTCAAGGTAAACCTATTGAGGATATGGTTATTCCTTCTTCATTCCTAAAAAGAAAAATCCAAGAGGCGAGAACTCTGGATTTCACATATTTTGATGCAAATGGTTTTACTTTCCAAAACCATTTAAGGTTTAATGGATTAGTAGATTTCCTCTCCTGTTCATTGGAAATCTACCCAAGGCTAATTAGAGCCTTCTACTCAACCTTCAACCTCACTAATACTGGATTCGAGGCTGAAGTCAAGGGCAAGAAAATCTCAATGACTTTTGATGAATTCTCCAAGCTTTCAGGATTGCCATTCTTTGGAGAAGTTGTTGATGGAAGGACAGATCCTAATTCTACTGATGATGGTTGGGAAGCATCAGTAGATCGACATACAGCAATTCAGGACCTGATGATTGAAGGCTTTGTTGAAAAAGTATCACTTCCAATCGGTCAGATGAAGGTCCAACATCGTATGCTGATGTATGTGCTAACAAGGATGTTAGTACCTCGATCAGGAAACCATGTTGCGGTACAGAGGCAGGATATTATTCTGCTTTGGGGCCTGTACAAGGAGCTCAAGATGAGCTGGGCATGGATTGTGTTGATGAACATGGTGAAATCAGCACAAGGAAAGCTGATGCTCCCCTACCCTCAGTTAATCACAAAGATTCTGAGACACTTCAAGGTATCATGTGTCAATGAAGAATCAATTAAGACTACTCTAACCTTTGGTGAATCCATTGTAAATCAGATGCAATTGAAAAGGATCAATGGCATTTGGACAAGGACACAACCAAGTGTTGAACAAGCACAACCAAGTTCTGAACAAACTGAGCTAGCTGAAGCACAATCTGAGCTTTTGGCTAAGCAGATCCTGATTCGACTGATGACGCTTGGGAATCATCAGTAGATCGACATACGACAATTCAGGACCTGATGATTGAAGGCTTTGTTGAAAAAGTATCACTTCCAATCGGTCAGATGAAGGTCCAACATCGTATGCTGATGTATGTGCTAACAAGGATGTTAGTACCTCGATCAGGAAACCATGTTGCGGTACAGAGGCAGGATATTATTCTGCTTTGGGGCCTGTACAAGGAGCTCAAGATGAGCTGGGCATGGATTGTGTTGATGAACATGGTGAAATCAGCACAAGGAAAGCTGATGCTCCCCTACCCTCAGTTAATCACAAAGATTCTGAGACACTTCAAGGTATCATGTGTCAATGAAGAATCAATTAAGACTACTCTAACCTTTGGTGAATCCATTGTAAATCAGATGCAATTGAAAAGGATCAATGGCATTTGGACAAGGACACAACCAAGTGTTGAACAAGCACAACCAAGTTCTGAACAAACTGAGCTAGCTGAAGCACAATCTGAGCTTTTGGCTAAGTTGCTGGAACTGATGGAGTCTCAGGCTGCTCACAATGCTAGGGTGGAAGCCTCTCTTAGGAAACTCCAAGCAACTTTAAACTCAGTGGTTCAAGATGTTGCTGCCATCCAAGAACACTTGGGTCTCAAAATGTCTTTTGAAGATGTTGTTGACATTGGCAAGCAAGCAACTGAAGAACTAAATCCTACCAACCTAGAAAGTACTGAACCTCATGGTGAGGAGACACTTGCTGAGGCTAATACAGCAGTCTCTACCTCTCCTATTGGTGATAATGAGGAACAACCCTAGATTAGTTGATTAGGATTTTGCTTCCTTTGTTGCTTTGTAATGTTTTTGTATATATCTTATGATAGCTTTTTGAGTAACCATTCTCTCTTGTATCTCTTTTTGAATTCAATGACAAAAGGGGGAGATTGGTATCAAATTTCACTTGTGCTATTGCTTGTGATATTGCTCTAATTGATAATTCTGATATCTAATTCTGACTTGATTAATTATGGGTATGCTGCTATGATACATACTATCTGATAATGTAATGTACTCTGATATACCAAATTCATGTGCTTATGCATTGTACTCTGAAAACACTGATAATGCTCTGATACTGCACTTTGATATACCAAACTTAAAAAGGTTTAAATTGAATGCTCTGATACTGAATGATATGACTCTGATATTATTATGCTCTGATATCAAAGTTGAATCTGTTAAGTGTACTCTGATACCAAATTGTAATAAGCTCTAATACTCTGATTATAATAAATGTGAATAGCTGGTGCTTATGCTGTTGAAATGAATCTTGAATTCTAAAATTCAGGGGGAGATTTTAAATAATAGTTATTATTATAAAGCTATAAACTCAAGGTTAAATTGTATGTTTGTCATTTAATCAAAAAGGGGGAGATTGTAAGACATATGCCTCCTTGATCATGATTTTGATATAATCTCCAAACATACAATGTATATGCATTATTTGATTGATCTAATGATTTGAATTGAGAAACATTTCAGGCAAATAAACAAACATTACACACTTGGACAAGAGTGTCTAGTGTTAATAGGGTCACTTAGGTAGACTTAATCATAATGAGTTCTCATATAGTATTTGGCAATGAAATCATAAAATAAGTTTTAATCAATCAAGTAATAAATCAATTGAGCAATCGATTGTCAGACTCACAGAATAAAGGTTTCACTAAGGTAATCGATTGGGAAATCGATTACTTAAAGGTTTTATCAAAACCTGTGTTTTGTGTTTAAACAAATCAATTGTACAATCGATTTGCACATCAATTGAGTAATCGATTTTGTGATTCATAGAACCAAGCTCATACTAAGTTAATCGATTGGAAAATCGATTATGAAAATACTTTTTCATCAGACATGTGTTATGTGATCAACGAAATCGATTGGACAATCAATTGAAATAAGTTTCTTAAGTTGCAAGTTATGCACTAATCGATTAGATAATCGATTGATAGATGTTTCTTGAGTTGCAAGCTTTGCATCAATCGATTAGGTAATCGATTGAAAGAATGAACTGGTTAATCAGTTATCAGAAACATATTGCGTAATCGATTGGCATATCGATTTTAACTAAATAGCTAAGCTACTGTAACCAGCCAAATCGATTGGCAAATCGATTGGAGTAAGACATCTTAGTCACTGTGACCAGCCAAATTGATTGGCAAATCAATTGGAGTAAAACACCTTAGTCACTGTGACCAGCCAAGTCGATTGACGAATCGATTGGAGTAAAATGTCTAAGTTACAGGGAGTATTTAGCCCATTGCCAAATTGATTATGTTAATATATGAATCGAATGCGTAATCGATTGTTTTGATCTCGTTGTTTGAACAAAACAAGTATAATTGATTAGTCAATCGATTCTGATACAACTGAGTATCAGTCTCTGATAATTGCATTAAAAGAATCGATTAGGAAATTGATTAGTTCTTATATTTTCAAGATTCAAGAAAAACAAGACACGCGATAATCGATTAGGCAATCGATTAAGCTGGTTTCAAACTTTAATAAAATCGATTACGAAATCGATTTATATAGTGTTTTTCTGAAAATATATATAAATTGAATCAATCACAATTTTTATAATAACATTCATAACACTTTTTCATAAACACAGAAAACTGAAAAACATCTTGAGAGAAAAATTGTTACAACACACACATACTCATTGGCTAATACTTTTGTGTGAGTTCTTACATTGTGATTGAGTCAATTTTCTCAGTATTCTTTAATTCTTTGTGAAAGAACAATTTATGTAATTGAAGTTTTGGAAATCCAGTAGTGGTACACTAGTGGTTATCTTTTGCGATGCTTGTGTTCATCTGAAAGAAACCTCAGCTTGATCTCGCTAGAGTTTGACGAGTAACTCTTAGGGATAGGTTGGTATTGTGATAGAAGTGGTTGTGAGTTGGATGGATAGGTTGTGATGCTGGAAAGTCTGTAAAAATATTCCTCAAATCATTCTAGTGAAAGGCTGAAATCTGTTGTAGATTTCAGGACTGGATGTAGGTTATCAAAGTGATAGCCGAACCAGTATAAAAATCTCCTGGTGCAATATTTCCTCTCTCTCTTTACTTTTCATATTAATCTTGCATGTGATTGTGAACTTCCGCTTTGAATAAACTGTTTGAATGTATTACTGTTAAAATAGGAATTAATATTAAACAAGTTGGTTTTGATATTAATTCATCACATAGGAAACAATTAGCTAATCTTGTTGATAACATTGTATAAAATTTCCTAAGGATAGAAGCCATATAACCAACATACAATAGGTGTCTTTGTGTCATAGGATTAACATTTAGGTCATTTTCGTCCTACCTAGGCTTGTTCTACTCCAATTAGGGTTTTTAACCAATCTTGTCCATCCAATAGGTGAGTTTGTGCCATTGGATTAACATTTAATTCATTTTCGTCCTCCATAGCCTTATTATAGTCCAATTAGGGTTTTTAACCAATCTTGTGCACCCAATAAGTTCATTTGTGTCATTAGATTAACATTTACACTACTAGAAAAAATGGAAATGGAGACGGATATAATCTATCTCTAAATTTAACAAATTCCGTCGCTAAACAGTATAGAGACGGATTTGGAGACGGACATGTTTCTAATCAGTGGTTTTCACGTCTCTAAGATATTAGAGACGCATTTTATCATCGGTCTCTAATCAAAGACAGAGTATGTCCGTCTCTATCAGAGAAGGATATATTATTACCGTCTCTAATAGGATTTAATTTAGTCCGTCTCTAGATTTTCGCATTCCATCTCTGTTGAGACAAATGTATATTCCGTCTCTAATATATTCCAATTTTTTTTTATTAATCTCCCATAAATCTATAATTGTTTTCTACCTGAATATTTAAATATCAATCTATATATATATATATATATATATATATATATATATATGACACTAGATTCTCACAAAAATTATATTTAGATCAACCCCAATTTAACAACAATGTCATAAAAGTTCATATAACTCTTTCACACAAAACATTAACAATACACTACATGCAATCAATCTTTCAATTTGTTCAAAACATAACAAATAATATTTGATTTAACAAAATATCTAAATGGAAGTAATCAGTGCATAAGGTTATCATCCATATCATCACCAATATCTTCATTTCCATTATCACCTTCTCCTTCTGATTGAAGTGTAGAATTTTGATTACAATGAGGCATAATACTCTCAAACATCCGCTCCCAATGCGCCATCTTTTTTTGAATAATTTCTTGTTCAAGATTCTTTTGTTCAAGTTCAATCGTTAAAGCTTCAATCTTAGCTTCCATAGCAACAACTTTTTCTGATGATACATCACAATCTGTAGACGATGATTTTATGAATGCTTTGATTGTTGCAGCTTGAGATCCTAATCCAAATATGCGTCCTTTCTTGTTTATGCCTCCAACAACTTCCATGTATATACTATTATCAGACAGTTGGCTACTACCCTCGCCATTATGAGATTGTTTCTCAAACATTAGAGTTTGGTACATTTCCTAAAAAAAGAGTTACCATTAGTACACACACACACACACACATATATATATATATATATATATATATATATATTTGGTAAAGACATTACTTTAAGGATGGTGTACACATACAGCTATCTTTGCCTGTTTTTCATTAAACCACTCATCTGGTTTCCCTTTTGGCCTATGATGTCGCTCGTAAACCTCAAAATTGGTTGGTTCTCTATTCAATTCCACCCTCTAAAAAAGTAACCAACAATCATTATGTTAGTATAAATATGATTAAATTGTCATTCCAACAATTAGATTATGTTAGTATAAATATGATTACTAACCATTTTTTTGACATGTTCTCTCGCAGTTATGGATCCTCCACTATGCACATTGTGTCCAACTTGAGATTGCCTATTTTTCTTATTAATCATAGAAATTTTTTGCCATGTCTCAGCTTGCCATTGAGCTTTCTATTGTTCTAAATTTTCTTCCCCAATCCAATCACCCATATCTTCACCATTACGTACCTTGAACAAAGCATTTTTTAGGGCCAAAGATCCCCTACTGTTAAAGCTTTTTTTAATATTTGCTTCATCCCTCTCAAGCCATTTGTATTTTGCCTATTAAAAAGAAATCTTTAGTATTAAAACAAAACATAAAGAACAGATCCAAAAGACATTAAAATAATTGAACATCTCAAGAAATATGATTTTGAAAAAAGTTGTAATCTAAGACACATAATCATAATAGGAAGTTAGAATTGTCTTATAACCATGAATATAAATAAATAAATAAAATCAGAAATTGCACTATAATAGATAAGCGGTGGATGGCCTAAATTGCACTAATCA
>NC_021164.2:22115841-22137704 GCF_000331145.2 Cicer arietinum | reverse complement strand
ATTCAAATATGTTGTTGATTTTAATCAATATTCTATTTTACACACGCTTTAATTATCATTCCTATAAATTCAGTGACAAAAGAAGATATGGAGCTTTCTAGTCCATAGTGAGACCCAATTAATATATTATTAATCTAAATTGATTTATATATGACGAAATAAATTATCATTGATTACATTATTAATATGTGATTAAAAGCATATAGAAAATGTTTTATGTTTTTTTATGTTTATTTATAAAATTGTAACATTATTTTTATAAATCAAATATATAAAATTAATTGAGAGTATACTAAGGTATCATTCAAAAAAATAACAGTTTTCTTCGTTCTTTAGAAATAAAATATTATAAGGCTTAACTAATAGAATGACATTGCAGCTAAATTTAACAATGCATCATAGGAAAAACAGAACTCATAACAAACTGCAAATTATTAAAACAAACAAAAAAAACGTAACAATCTAAATAAACTACAATGAAAAATAAGAACATATCCACATGCCTAAATAATATATATTTTGAACATATCCATATGCCTAAGTTTCATCACCAATAAAATATAATGGAAAAAGTAAAACAGATTCAAATATGTTATTGATTTTAATCAATATTCTATTTTACACATGCCTTAATTATCATTCTTATAAATTCAGTGATAAAAGAATATATAGAACTTTCTAGTCCATAGTGCAACCCAATTAATATGTTATTAATCTAAATTGATTTATATATGAGGAAATAAATTATCATTGATTACATTATTAATATGTGATTAAAAGCATATAGAAAACGTTTTATTTTTTTTTTTTATGTTTATTTATAAAACTGTCACATTATTTTTGTAAATTAAATATATAAAATTAATTGAGTATACTAAGGTATCATTCAAAAAAATAACAATTTTCTTCCTTTTTTAGAAATAAAATATTACAAGGCTTAACTAAATCATGATTGAGAGTGACATTGCAGCTAAATTTAACAATGCATCGTAGGAAAAACAGAACCCATAACAAACTTCAAATTATTAAAACAAATAAAACTTAACAACAAATAAAAACTACAATGAAAAATAAGAACATATCCACATGCCTAAATAATATATATTTTGAACATATCCACATGCCTAACAATAAAACTTAACAATCTAAATAATATATATTTTGAACATATCAATATGCCTAAGTTTCATCACCAATAAAATATAATGGAAAAATTAAAACAGATTCAAATATGTTATTGATTTTAATCACTATTCTATTTTACACATGCCTTAATTATCATTCCTATAAATTCAGTCACAAAAGAATATATAGAACTTTCTAGTCCATAGTGCAACCCAATTAATATGTTATTAATCTAAATTGATTTATATGTGAGGAAATAAATTATCATTGATTACATTATTAATATGTGATTAAAAGCATATAGAAAACGTTTTAATTTTTTTTTATGTTTATTTATAAAACTGTCACATTATTTTTGTAAATTAAATATATAAAATTAATTGAGTATACTAAGGTATCATTCAAAAAAATAACAATTTTCTTCCTTTTTTAGAAATAAAATATTACAAGGCTTAACTAAATCATGATTGAGAGTGACATTGCAGCTAAATTTAACAATGCATCGTAGGAAAAACAGAACCCATAACAAACTTCAAATTATTAAAACAAATAAAACTTAACAATCTAAATAAACTACAATGAAAAATAAGAACATATCCACATGCCTAAATAATATATATTTTGAACATATCCACATGCCTAACAATAAAACTTAACAATCTAAATAATATATATTTTGAACATATCCACATGCCTATGTTTCATCACCAATAAAATATAATGGAAAAAGTAAAACAAATTCAAATATGTTGTTGATTTTAATCAATATTCTATTTTACACACCCTTAATTATTATTCCTATAAATTCAATGACAGAACCCATAACAAACTTCAAATTATTAAAACAAATAAAACTTAACAATCTAAATAAACTACAATGAAAAATAAGAACATATCCACATGCCTAACAATAAAACTTAACAATCTAAATAATATATATTTTGAACATATCCACATGCCTATGTTTCATCACCAATAAAATATAATGGAAAAAGTAAAACAGATTCAAATATGTTGTTGATTTTAATCAATATTCTATTTTACACACCCTTAATTATTATTCCTATAAATTCAATGACAGAACCCATAACAAACTTCAAATTATTAAAACATATAAAACTTAGCAATCTAAATAAACTACAATGAAAAATAAGAACCCAATGAAAAACAAATAAAACAAATAACAATGTAATAGACTAACAGAACCCAATGAAAACAAATAACAATGTAAAAATCAAATAAAACGTAAAACAAATAAAACAGAACCCAATGATAAATATACTACTAAATAACAATCTAATAGACTTCAAATAAGAACAAAAAAAATGCAATTTTAATATATAATCTAATAGAAGAAATACATCCTAAATCTTGTAAAACATAAACTACTCAGTGTTTTAATGAAAAATCTATTAAAGTAAACAAAACTATCTAAAAAATTATTGAAGGTTAAAATTTTCACAAAGGAATCAAATGCTAAGAGACATAAACATACTTTAGGGATTCAACACAGAGGGTGAAAGAGGAATATGACAAAATAGAGCTTGAATCTAAAATATATTGAAGCTTTAGAGGGATAAATAAGGAAAAAAAGCAACGCAAGGAAATAAATGTAGTATGACAGAAACGTACCTTAAGTTAATAATAATAATAATAATAATAATAATAATAATAATAATAATAATAATAATAATAATAACAACAACAACAATAATAATAATAAAAATAATAATAATAATAATAATAATTATTATTATTATTATTATTATTATTATTATTATTATTATTATTATTATAATTACTTAATCTGGAGGGTTGAAGAAAATTTTAAAGGGAGGGAAACTACTCTATAGTTGGAGGGAATTTTTTGTGAAAAATTTTGGAATTTAGAGACGGAAAACATTTGAGACGTCATTGTTCCGTCTCTACATTTTGTCTCTATAAAAAAATTTATTTTTAGAACTCAAGTGTGACTTTTAGAAACAAAACTTGAGACGGATTTAGAGACAGATTAACTTTGTGACGGGGTATTCCGTCTCTAAATTCCTTCTCAAACATAAAACTTTTTACATCCGTCTCAACAAATTGTTTTCCGTATCCAATTCCGTCTTCATTCATGATGGACAAAATTCCGTCTCTAAAATCCGTCGGTAAATTAGAATTAGAATTCCGTCGGTAAATTCCGTCTCTAAAATCCGTCTCTAAATTCCTATGTGATTGTGAACTTCCGCTTTGAATAAACTGTTTGAATCTATTACTGTTAAAATAGGAATTAATATTAAACAAGTTGGTTTTGATATTAATTCATCACATAGGAAACAATTAGCTAATCTTGTTGATAACATTGTATAAAATTTCCTAAGGATAGAAGCCATATAACCAACATACAATAGGTGTCTTTGTGTCATAGGATTAACATTTATGTCATTTTCGTCCTACCTATGCTTGTTCTACTCCAATTAGGGTTTTTAACCAATCTTGTCCATCCAATAGGTGAGTTTGTGTCATTGGATTAACATTTAATTCATTTTCATCCTCCATAGCCTTATTATAGTCCAATTAGGGTTTTTAACCAATCTTGTGCACCCAATAAGTTCATTTGTGTCATTAGATTAACATTTAGGTAATATTTTTCTACCTAGATTTATTCTTGTCCAATTTGGGTTTTTAACCAATCTTGTGCATCCAATAGGTGTGTTTGTGTCATAAGATGAACAATGGGGTCATTTTCGTCCTCGCCGACCTTATTCTTGTCCAATTAGGGTTTTTAACCAATCTTGTGCATCCAATAGGTGTGTTTGTGTAATTGGATTAACATTTAGGTCATTTTCATCCTCTCTAGGATTATTCTAGTCCAATTAGGATTTTTAACCAATGTAGTGCATCCAATAAATTCATTTGTGTCATTGGATTAACATTTAGGTCATTTTCATCCTCGCTATGCTTATTCTAGTCGAATTAAGGTTTTTAACCAATTTTGTGTCATTGGATTAACATTTAGGTCATTCTCTTCCTCCCTAAGCTTATTCTAGTCCAATTAGGATTTTTAATAAATCTTCTGCATCCAATAAGTTCATTTGTGTCATTGGGTTAACATTTAGGTCATTTACATCCTCCCTATGCTTATTCTTGCCGAATTAAGGTTTTTAACCAATCTTGTACATCCAAAAAGTTCATTTGGGTCATTGGATTAACATTTAGGTCATTTTCGTCCTCCCTAAGCTTATTCTAGTCTAATTTGAGTATTTAACCAATCATCTGCATCCAATAAGTTCATTTGTGTCATTGGATTAACAGTTAGGTCATATTCTTCTTCCCTAAGCTTATTCTAGTCCAATTAGGGTTTTTAACCAATCTTTTGCATCCAATAAGTTCATTTGTGTCATAGGATTAAAATTTAGTTCATTTTCATGCTCCCTGGGCTTATTCTAGTCCAATTTGGATTTTTAACCAATCCTGTGCTTCCAATATATGTGTTTGTGTCATTGGATTAACTTTTAGGTGATTTTCGTCCTCCCGAGGGTCATTCTTGTCCAATTATGGGTTTTAACCAATCTAATGCATCCAATAGGTGTTTTTGTGTCATAGGATTAATATTTAGGTTATTTTCATCCTCCCTAGGTTAATTCTAGTCCAATTAGGGATTTCAACTAATGTTATATTTCCAATAAGTTCATTTGTGTCGATGCATTAACATTTAGGTCAATTTCGTCCTCCTTGGGCTAATTCTAGTCCAATTAGGGTTTTAACCAATCTTCTGAATACAATAGGTTTCTTTGTGTCATAGGATTAACATTTAGGTCATTTTCGTCCTCCTTAGCCTTATTCTAGTCCAATTAGGGTGTTTAACCAATCTTGTGCATCCAATAGATGTGTTTGTGTCATTAGATGAACTATGGGGTGATTTTCGTCCTCGCTAGCCTTATTCTAGTCCAATTAGGGTTTTTAACCAATCTTGTGCATCCAATAAGTTCATTTGTGTCATTGGATTAAAATTTAGGTAATATTGTTCTCCCTAGATTTATTCTTGTCCAATTAGGGTTTTTAACCAATCTTGTGCATCCAATAGGTGTGTTTGTGTCATTTGAATAACATTTAGGTCATTTTCATCCTCTCTAGGATTATTCTAGTCCAATTAGGGTTTTTAACCAATGTAGTGCATCCAATAAATTCATTTGTGTCATTGGATTAACATTTAGGTCATTTTCATCCTCCCTATGCTTATTCTTGTCGAATTAAGGTTTTTAACCAATCTTGTACTTCCAAAAAGTTCATTTGGGTCATTGGATTAACATTTAGGTTATTTTCGTCCTCCCTAAGCTTATTCTAGTCCAATTAGAGTATTTAACCAATCTTCTGCATCCAATAAGTTCGTTTGTGTCATTGGATTAAAATTTAGTTCATTTTCAGCCTCCCTGGGCTTATTCAAGTCCAATTAGGGTTTCTAACCAATCTTGTGCTTCCAATATGCGTGTTTGTGTCATTGGATTAATATTTAGGTAATTTTCGTCCTCCTAAGGCTTTTTCTTGTCCAATTAGGGTTTTTAACCAATCTAATGCATCCAATAGGTGTTTTTCTGTCATTGGATTAATATTTAGGTCATTTTCATCCTCCATATGTTAATTCTAGTTCAATTACGAATTTCAACCAATCTTTTGCTTCCAATAAGTTCATTTGTGTCATTGGAATAACATTTAGGTCATTTTAATCCTCCCTAGGCTTATTCAAGTCCAATTAGGGTTTTTAACCAATCTTGCGTATCCAATAAGTTCATTTGTGTCATTGGATTAATATTTAGGTCATTTTCGTCATCCCTGGTCTAAATCTTGTCCAGTAAGGGTTTTTAGCGAATCTTGTGCATACAATAGGTGTCTTTGTGTCATAGGATTAACATTTAGGTCATTTACCTCCTCCCTAGCCTTATTCTAGTCCAATTACGGTATTTAACCAATCTTGTACATCCATAAGTTCATTTGTGTCATTGGATTAACATTTAATTCATTTTTGTAAGACCCATAATTTTAAAGTACCATTTATGTATTTTTGGTGTATTTTGGATTTTGGCTCGGAGGCTTTTAAGCCAAAGTTAATAATATTTTGGAGTTTTATAATCAAAAAGATACTTTGATGCCAATTAGAATTTCTCGTCGATAAATAAATTGAAATTAACTGCGATGAATCCCTTACGGATAATTTAATGCGTTTCGGGTGAAACTGTAATTTAACAAATATCTAGATATTTGGAGATATTTGTTAAGTTATATTTATTATCTATATATGTTTGTTTGGAGGGAAAAAGAAAGGAAAACTAGAGGGAAGGAAAAGGAAAAGAAAATAGTATAAAAGGAAGGAAGGAAAAAGGAAGAAAGGAAAAACAAAGGAAAGAAAAAGAAAGGAAAGAAAAACCATTTTTCCATCGTCTCCTTCCTCTGTACGCGGCCAATTTTCCTCCTTTCTCCCATTTTCATTTTCGTCGCTTTCCTTTCTTCAAAACTAGTAACCCAAGGTTGGGTGGGAGTTAGGTCAAGGTTTTCGCAACTCCACTCTTCCTCTTTGATTCGAAAACGAAGAAAAACGGTTTTTGAGATCCAAACACAAACCCCTCCGTTTCTTCTAGATCCAAACCTCATTTCTCGAAGAGATAGAAGGGAAAGTTGCTCACCACCACACGAATACATTTTGCTACTGACTTGCTGTGTAGTCGAATACAGACTGTTGTATTCGAATACAGACATGCTGTTTTTGCCACTGACTTACTGTGTAGTCGAATACAGACTGCTGTATTCGAATACATTTTGCTACTGACTTGCTGTGTAGTCGAATACAGACTGTTGTATTCGAATACAGACATGCTGTTTTTGCCACTGACTTACTGTGTAGTCGAATACAGACTGCTGTATTCGAATACATTTTGCTACTGACTTGCTGTGTAGTCGAATACAGACTGTTGTATTCGAATACAGACATGCTGTTTTTGCCACTGACTTACTGTGTAGTCGAATACAGACTGCTGTATTCGAATACATTTTGCTACTGACTTGCTGTGTAGTCGAATACAGACTGTTGTATTCGAATACAGACATGCTGTTTTTGCCACTGACTTACTGTGTAGTCGAATACAGACTGCTGTATTCGAATACATTTTGCTACTGACTTGCTGTGTAGTCGAATACAGACTGTTGTATTCGAATACAGACATGCTGTTTTTGCCACTGACTTACTGTGTAGTCGAATACAGACTGCTGTATTCGAATACATTTTGCTACTGACTTGCTGTGTAGTCGAATACAGACTGTTGTATTCGAATACAGACATGCTGTTTTTGCCACTGACTTACTGTGTAGTCGAATACAGACTGCTGTATTCGAATACATTTTGCTACTGACTTGCTGTGTAGTCGAATACAGACTGTTGTATTCGAATACAGACATGCTGTTTTTGCCACTGACTTACTGTGTAGTCGAATACAGACTGCTGTATTCGAATACATTTTGCTACTGACTTGCTGTGTAGTCGAATACAGACTGTTGTATTCGAATACAGACATGCTGTTTTTGCCACTGACTTACTGTGTAGTCGAATACAGACTGCTGTATTCGAATACATTTTGCTACTGACTTGCTGTGTAGTCGAATACAGACTGTTGTATTCGAATACAGACATGCTGTTTTTGCCACTGACTTACTGTGTAGTCGAATACAGACTGCTGTATTCGAATACATTTTGCTACTGACTTGCTGTGTAGTCGAATACAGACTGTTGTATTCGAATACAGACATGCTGTTTTTGCCACTGACTTACTGTGTAGTCGAATACAGACTGCTGTATTCGAATACATTTTGCTACTGACTTGCTGTGTAGTCGAATACAGACTGTTGTATTCGAATACAGACATGCTGTTTTTGCCACTGACTTACTGTGTAGTCGAATACAGACTGCTGTATTCGAATACATTTTGCTACTGACTTGCTGTGTAGTCGAATACAGACTGTTGTATTCGAATACAGACATGCTGTTTTTGCCACTGACTTACTGTGTAGTCGAATACAGACTGCTGTATTCGAATACATTTTGCTACTGACTTGCTGTGTAGTCGAATACAGACTGTTGTATTCGAATACAGACATGCTGTTTTTGCCACTGACTTACTGTGTAGTCGAATACAGACTGCTGTATTCGAATACATTTTGCTACTGACTTGCTGTGTAGTCGAATACAGACTGTTGTATTCGAATACAGACATGCTGTTTTTGCCACTGACTTACTGTGTAGTCGAATACAGACTGCTGTATTCGAATACATTTTGCTACTGACTTGCTGTGTAGTCGAATACAGACTGTTGTATTCGAATACAGACATGCTGTTTTTGCCACTGACTTACTGTGTAGTCGAATACAGACTGCTGTATTCGAATACATTTTGCTACTGACTTGCTGTGTAGTCGAATACAGACTGTTGTATTCGAATACAGACATGCTGTTTTTGCCACTGACTTACTGTGTAGTCGAATACAGACTGCTGTATTCGAATACATTTTGCTACTGACTTGCTGTGTAGTCGAATACAGACTGTTGTATTCGAATACAGACATGCTGTTTTTGCCACTGACTTACTGTGTAGTCGAATACAGACTGCTGTATTCGAATACATTTTGCTACTGACTTGCTGTGTAGTCGAATACAGACTGTTGTATTCGAATACAGACATGCTGTTTTTTTTGCTGAATGCTGAAACAGCCTTGTATTCGAATACAGAGATGCTGTATTCGAATACAACAATGTTGTTTTGTTAAAAACTTCATTTCTCAACCTTGTTTATGCATGTTTGGCATATGGAAACCCTTTTAAGGTGCATGCTTAGTTGAAAGGTTATTTTGAGCATTTAAAATCTTAATTGCTATGTGTTAACTGTTATTTTTTTTGGTTGGTGACCCTTTACAATTATTGTGGAAATCTGGGCTTTGCCCTCAGATGAGAGTCAGGACGGTCCTACCGGTTCGTACCCTACGGACGGGAATGGAGATGGGAACGCTTGACTGCAGTTACGTTAGGAGGATCTCACGGGGCGCGTGGAGATACTCAGGGTGTATAGCTTTTTGGTAGGATGATCAGATTAGGATGATGTATAGGGACTAGGTGTCCTTCTTTTTGGATTGGAGTATTTTTAGTTTGGAAAACTGTATTTATACTAATATTGTCAGTTCGACTTCTTATGTGAATGGGTTCCATGTACCATTTATGGTTGTGTAAATGTTTTGGATTTATAATTGGAGAAACTTTTCCGCTGCTTGTAAATTTTAATGACTCAGTTATTTATCCAAAGGCATTTCCTTATCTATTTCTCTGTTTTAGTTTAATTACTTTTAAAAAAAAAAATATACCCTCGCTTTGAAAAACGGGGTGTTACAATTTTCATCCTCCATAGGCTTATTCTAGTCCAATTAGGGTTTTTAACCAATCTTGTGCATCCAATAAGTTCATTTGTGTTAGTGGATTAACTTTTAGGTCATTTTTGTCCTCCATAGGCTTATTCTAGTCCAATTAGGGTTTTTAACCAATCTTGTGCATCCAATAAGTTCATTTGTGTTAGTGGATTAACTTTTAGGTCATTTTTGTCCTCCATAGGCTTATTCTAGTCCAATTAGGGTTTTTAACCAATCATGTGCATCCAGTAGATGTGGTTGTGTCATTGGATTATCTTTTAGGTCATTTTTGTCCTCCCTAGGCTTATTCTTGTCAAATTAGGGTTTTTAACCAATCTTGTGAATCCAATAGATGTGTTCGTGTCATTGGATTAACATTTAGGTCATTTTCGTCCTCCCTAAGCTTCTTCTAATCCAATTAGGGTTTTTAACCAATCTTCTGCATCCAATAAGTTCATTTGTGTCATTGGATTAACATTTAGGTCATTTTCATCCTCTCTAGGATTATTCTAGTCCAATTAGGGTTTTTAACCAATGTAGTGCATCCACAAAATTCATTTGTGTCATTGGATTAACATTTAGGTAATTTTCATCCTCCCTATGCTTATTCTTGCCGAATTTAGATTTTTTACTAATCTTGTACATCCAAAAAGTTCATTTGGGTCATTGGATTAACATTTAAGTCATTTTCGTCCTCCCTAAGCTTATTCTAGTCTAATTAGAGTATTTAACCAATCTTCTGCATCCAATAAGTTCATTTGTGTCATTGGATTAAAATTTAGTAAATTTTCATCCTCCCTGGGCTTATTCTAGTCCAATTAGGGGTTTTAACCAATCTTGTGCTTCCAATATGCGTGTTTGTGTCATTGGATTAACTCTTAGGTAATTTTCGTCCACCTGAGCTTTTTCTTGTCGAATTAGGGTTTTTAACCAATCTAATGCATCCAATAGGTGTTTTCTATCATTGGATTAATATTTAGGTCATTTTCATCCTCCATAGGTTAATTCTAGCCCAATTACGAATTTCAACCAATCTTTTGCTTCCAATAACTTCATTTGTGTCATTGGAATAACATTTAGGTCATTTTAATCCTCCGTAGGCTTATTCAAGTCCAATTAGGGTTTTTAACCAATCTTGTGTATCCAATAAGTTGATTTGTGTCATTGGATTAATATTTAGGTCATTTTCGTCATCCCTGGTCTAAATCTAGTCCAATAAGGTTTTTAGCGAATGTTGTGCATACAAGAGGTGTCTTTGTCATATGATTAACATTTAGGTCATTTTTGTCCTACCTTGGCTTGTCCTAGTCCAATAGGGATTTTAACCAATCTTGTCCATCCAATTGGTGAGTTTGTGTCATTGGATTAACATTTAATTCATTTTCATCCTCCATAGGCTTATTCTAGTCCAATTAGGGTTTTTAACCAATCTTGTGCATCCAATAAGTTCATTTGTGTCAGTGGATTAACATTTAGATTATTTTCATCCTCTCCAGGATTATTCTAGTCCAATTAGAGTTTTTAACCAATGTAGTGCATCCAGTATGTGTGTTTGTGTCATTAGATTAACTTTTAGGTAATTTTCGTCCTTCCGAGGGTTAATCTTGTCCAATTATGGTTTTTCACCAATCTAATGCATCCAATAGGTGTTTTTGTGGCATTGGATTAACATTTAGGTCATTTTCATCTCCCTAGGTTAATTCTAGTCTAATTAGGGATTTCAACCAATCTTATGATTCCAATAGGTGTGTTTCTGTCATTGGATTCACATTTAGGTCATTTTCATCTTCTCAAGGCTTATACTAGTCCAATTAGGATTTTTAACCGATCTTGTGCATCCAATAAGTTCATTTTTGTCATTGGATAAACTTTTAGGTCATTTTCATCCTCCATATGCTTATTCTTGTCCAATTAGGGTTTTTAACCAATCTTGTGCATCCAATAGGTGTGTTTGTGTCATTGGATTAATATTTAGGTCATTTTCATCCTCCCTAGGCTAATTCTAGTCTAATTAGGGATTTTATCAAATCTTATGCTACCAATAAGTTCATTTGTGTCATTGGATTAACATTAAGGTCATTTTAATCCTCCTTAGGCTTATTCTAGTCCAATTACGATTTTTTTAACCAATTTTGTGCATCCAATGAGTTCATTTTTGTCATTGGATTAACTTTTAGGTAATTTTAGTTCTCCCTATGCTTATTCTTGTCTAATTAGGGTTTTGAACCAATTATAAGCATCCAATAGGTGTGTTTGTGTCATTGGATTAACTTTTAGTTCATTTTTGTCCTCCCTAGGCTTATTCTTGTCCAAATAGGGTTTTTAACCAATTATGTGAATCCAATAGGTGTGTTTGTGTCATTGGATTAATATTTAGGTCTTTTTCATCCTCCCTAGGCTAATTCTAGTCAAATCCGGGATTTTCACCAATCTTATGCTAACTATAAGTTCATTTGTGTCGTTGGATTAACATTAAGGTCATTTTAATCCTCCCTAGGCTTATTCTAGTCCAATTAGGGTTTTTAACCAATCATGTGCATCCAGTAGATGTGGTTGTGTCATTGGATTATCTTTTAGGTCATTTTTGTCCTCCCTAGGCTTATTCTTGTCAAATTAGGGTTTTTAACCAATCTTGTGAATCCAATAGGTGTGTTTGTGTAATTGGATTAATATTTAGGTCATTTTCATCCTCCCTAGGCTAATTCTAGTCCAATTAGGGATTTTTTCAAATCTTATGCTACCAATAAGTTCATTTGTGTCATTGGATTAACATTAAGGTCATTTTAATCCTCCCTAGGCTTATTCTATACCAATTACGGTTTTTAATCAATTTTGTGCATCCAATGAGTTCATTTTTGTCATTGGATAAACTTTTAGGTAATTTTCGTTCTGCCTATGCTTATTCTTGTCTAATTAGGGTTTTTAACCAATTATAAGCATCCAATAGGTGTGTTTGTGTCATTGGATTAACTTTTAGTTCATTTTTGTCCTCCCTAGGCTTATTCTTGTCCAAATAGGGTTTTTAACCAATCTTGTGAATCCAATAGGCGTGTTTGTGTCATTGAATTAATATTTAGGTCTTTTTCATCCTCCCTAGGCTAATTCTAGTCCAGTCCGAGATTTTAACCAATCTTATGCTACCAATAAGTTCATTTGTGTCGTTGGATTAACATTAAGGTCATTTTAATCCTCCCTAGGCTTATTCTAGTCCAATTAGGGTTTTTAACCAATCTTTTGCATCCAATAGGTGTGTTTGTGTCATTGGATTAACATTAAGGTCATTTTCATCCTCCCTAAGTTTATTCTAGTGCAATTAGGGTTTTTAACCAATCTTGTGCATCCAATAAGTTCATTGATGTTATTGGATTAACATTTAGGTCACTTTCGTTCTGCCTAGGCTTTTTCTAGTCCAATTAGGGTTTTTAACCAATCTTGTGCATCAATTAGGTGTGTTTGTGTGATTGGATTAACATTTAGGTCCTTTTGATCACCCAAAGGCTTATTCTAGTCCAATTAGGGTTTTTAACCAATCTTGTGCATCCAATAAGTTTGTTTTTGTCACTGGATTAACTTTTAGGTCATTTTCGTCCTCCCTATGCATATTCTTGTCCAATTAGGGTTTTTAAATAATCTTGTGCATCCAATAGATGTGTTTGTGTCATTGGATTAACATTGAGGTCATTTACGTCCTCCCTAGCCTTATTCTTGTCCAATTATGGTTTTTAGCCAATCTTGTGAAAATAAGTTCATTTGTGTCGTTGAATTAACATTTAGTTCATTTTCTTCCTCTCTAGGCGTATTCTAGTGAAATTAGGGTTTTTAACCAATCATGGGCATCAAATAGGCGTGTTTGTGTCATTGGATTAAATTTTAGGTCATTTTCGTCCTCCCTAGGCTTATTCTTGTCCAATTAGGGTTTTTAGCCAATCTTATGCATCCAATAGGTGTGTTAGTGTCATTGGATTAACATTTAGGTCATTTTCATCCTCGCTAGGATTATTCTAGGGCAATTAGGGTTTTTAACCAATCTAGTGCATCCAATAAGTTCATTTGTGTCATTGGATTAACATTTG
This sequence comes from Cicer arietinum, assembly GCF_000331145.2. Taxonomy (NCBI): domain Eukaryota; kingdom Viridiplantae; phylum Streptophyta; class Magnoliopsida; order Fabales; family Fabaceae; genus Cicer; species Cicer arietinum. Next base: position 22,124,083 of record NC_021164.2, on the reverse strand, counting down.
GGTTATTTTCATCCTCCCTCGGCTTATTCTAGTCCAATTAGGGTTTTTAACCAATCTTGTGCATCCAATGAGTTCATTTTTGTAATTGGAATAACTTTTAGGTAATTTTCGTCATCCCTATGCTTATTCTTGTCTAATTACGGTTTTTAACCAATCATGTGCATCCAATTGGTGTGTTTGTGTCATTGGATTAACTTTTAGGTCATTTTTGACCTCCCTAGGCTCATTCTTGTCCAATTAGGGTTTTTAACCAATCTTGTGAATCCAATAGGTGTGTTTGTGTCATTGGATTAACTTTTAGGTCATTTTTGTCCTCCCTAGGCTCATTCTTGTCCAATTAGGGTTTTTAACCAATCTTGTGCATCCAATAGGTGTGTTTGTGTCATTGGATTAACTTTTGGGTCATTTTTGTCCTCGCTAGCCTTATTCTTGTCCAATTAGGTATTTTAACCAATCTTGTGTATCCAATAGGTGTGTTTGTGTCACTGGATTAGCATTTAGGTCATTTTCATCCTTCGTAGGATTATTCTACTCCAATTAGGGTTTTTAATTAATCTAGTGCATCCAATAAGTTCATTTGTGTCATTGGATTAAAATTTGAGTCATTTTCATCCTCCCTAGGCTTATTCTAGTCCAATTAGGGTTTTAACCAATCTTGTACATCTATAAGTTCATTTGTGTCATTGGATTAAAATTTAGGTCATTTTCATCTTCCCTAAGCTTATTCTAGTCCAATTAGGTTTTTTAACCAATCTTGTGCATCCATAGAGTTCATTTTTGTCATTGCATTAACTTTTTGGTAATTTTCGTTCTCCCTATGCTTATTCATGTCCAATTAGGGTTTTTAACAAATCATGTGCATCCAATAGGTGTGTTTGTGTCATTGGATTAACTTTTAGGTCATTTTTGTCCTCCCTAGGCTTATTCTTGTCAAATTAGGTTTTTTAACCAATCTTGTGAATCCAATAGGTGTGTTTGTGTCATTGGATTAACTTTTAGGTCATTTTTGTCCTCCCTAGGCTTATTCTTGTCAAATTAGGTTTTTTAACCAATCTTGTGCATCCAAAAAGTTCATTTGTGTCATTGGATTAACATTAAGGTCATTTTAATCCTCCCTAGGCTTATTCTAGTCGAATTAGAGTTTTTAACGAATTTTGTGCATCCAATGAGTTCATTTTTGTCATTGGATTAACTTTTAGGTAATTTTCGTTCTCCCTATGCTTATTCTTGTCTAATTAAGGTTTTTAACCAATTATAAGCATCGAATAGGTGTGTTTGTATCATTGGATTAACTTTTAGTTTATTTTTGTGTTCCCTAGGCTTATTCTTGTCCAAATAGGGTTTTTAACCAATCTTGTGAATCCAATAGGTTGTTTGTGTCATTGGATTAATATTTAGGCCTTTTTCATCCTCCCTAGGCTAATTCTAGTCCAATTAGGGATTTTAACCCATCTTATGCTACCAATAAGTTCATTTGTGTCGTTGGATTAATATTAAGGTCATTTTAATCCTCCCTAGGCTTATTCTAGTCCAATTAGGGTTTTTAAAAAATCTTGTGCATCTAATAGGTGTGTTTATGTCATTGGATTAACATTTAGGTCATTTTCATCATCCCAAGGCTTATTCTAGTCCAATTAGGGTTTTTGAGCAATCTTGTGCATCCAATAAGATCATTTTTGTCATTGGATTAACTTTTAGGTCATTTTCGTCCTCCCTATGCATATTCTTGTCCAATTAGGGCTTTTAACCAATCTTATGCATCCAATAGGTGTGTTTGTGTCATTACATTAGCATTTAGGTCATTTACGTCTTCCCTAGCCTTATTCTTGTCCAATTATGGTTTTTAACCAATCTTCTACTTCCAATAAGTTCATTTGTGTCTTTGGATTAATATTTAGGTCATTTTAATCATCCCTCGGCTGATTCTAGTCAAATTACGGTTTTTAACAAATCTTGTGCATCCAATAGGTGTGATTGTGTCATTGGATTAACTTATAGGTCATTTTCGCCCTCCCTAGCCTTATTCTTGTCCAATTAGGGTTTTTCACCAATCTTGTGCATCCAATAGGTGTGTTGGTGTCATTGGATTAACATTTAGGTCATTTTCATCCTCCCTAGGCTTATTCTAGTCCAATTAGGGTTTTTAACAAATGTTGTGCATCCAATAAGTTCATTTGTGTCATTCGATTAACATTTAAGTAATATCGTTCTCCCTAAGCTTATTTTTGTCCAATTTGGGTTTTTAACCAATGTTGTGCATCCAATAGGTGTGTTTGTATCATTGGATTAACATTTAGGTCGTTTTCATCCTCCCTAGGCTTATTCTAGTCCTATTAGGGTTTTTAACCAATCTTGTAGATCCAATAAGTTCATTTGTGTCATTGGATTAACATTTAGGTGATTTTTGTCCTTCTTAAGCTTATTCTAGTCCAATTAGGGTTTTTAACCAATCTTGTAAATCCAATAAGTTCATGTGTGTCATTCGATTTACATTGATGTCATTTTTGTCCTCCCTAGATTTATTCGGGTCTAATAAGGTTTTTAACCAATCTTGTGCATCATTTGTGTCATTGAATTAACATTGATGTCATTTTCGTCCTCCTTGGGCTAATTCTAGTCCAATTAGGGTTTTTAACCGATCTTGTGCATACAATAGGTGTGTTTGTGTGATTGGATTAACGTTTACGTCATTTTGATCATCCCAAGGCTTATTCAAGTCGAACTAGGGTTTTTAACCAATCTAGTGCATCTAATAAGTTTGTTTTTGTCAATCGATTTAATTTTAGGTCATTTTCATCTTCCCTGGGATTATTCTAGTCCAATTAGGGTTTTTAACCAATCTAGTGCAACCAATAAGTTCATTTGTGTCATTGGATTAACATTTGGGTCATATTCATCCTCCCTAGGCTTATTCTAGTCCAATTAGGGTTTTTAACAAATTTTGTACATCCTTAAGTTCATTTGTGTCATTGGATTAACATTTAGGTCATTTTCATCTTCCCTATGCTTATTCTAGTCCAATTAGGGTTTTTAACCAATCTTGTGCATCCAATGAGTTCATTTTTGTCATTGGATTATTTTTTAGGTAATTTTCGTCCTCCCTATGCTTATTCTTGTCTAATTAGGGTTTTTAACCAATCATGTGCATCCAATAGGTGTGTTTGTGTTATTGGATTAACTTTTGGGTCATTTTCGTCCTCGGTAGCCTTATTCTTGTCCATGTAGAGTTTTTAACCAATCTTGTGCATCCAATAGGTGTGTTTATGTCACTGGATTAACATTAGGACATTTTCATCCTCCCTATGCTTATTCTTGTCCAATTAGGGTTTTTAACCAATCTTGTCAATCCCATAAGTTCATTTGTGTCATTCGGTTAACATTTAGGTCATTTTTGTCCTCCCTAGGTGTATTCTAGTCCAATTAGGGTTTTTTCACCATTCTTGTGCATCAAATAAGTTCATTTGTGTCATTGGATAAACATTTAGGTCAATTTCGTCCTCCTTGGGCTAATTCTAGTCCAATTAAGGTTTTTAACCGATCTTGTGCATACAATAGGTGTGTTTGTGTCATAGGATTAACATTTTTGTGATCTTCGTCCTTCCTAGACTTGTTCTAGTCCAATTTGAGATTTTAACACATCTTGTGCATACAATAGGTGTGTTTGTGTCATAGGATTAACATTTAGGTCATTTTTGTCCTACCTAGGCTTGTGCTAGTCCAATAAGGGTTTTTTAAAAATCTTGTCCATCCAATAGGTGTGGTTCTGTCATTGGATTAACATTTAATTCTTTTCATCCTCCATAGGCTTATTCTAGTCCAATTAGGGTTTTTAACCAATCTTGTAAATCCAATAAGTTCATGTGTGTCATTCGATTAACATTAATGCATTTTTGTCCTCCCTAGATTTATTCGGGTCCAATTAGGGTTTTTAACCAATCTTGTGCATCCAATAGGTGTGTTTGTGTGATTGGATTAACATTTAGGTCCTTTTTATCATCCAAAGGCTTATTATAGTCCAATTAGGGTTTTTAACCAATCTTGTGCATCCAATAAGTTTGTTTTTGTCATTGTATTAACTTTTAGGTCATTTTCGTCCTCCCTATGCATATTCTTGTCCAATTATGGTTTTTAGCCAATCTTGTGAAAATAAGTTCATTTGTGTTGTTGAATTAACATATAGTTCATTTTCTTCCTCTCTAGGCGTATTCTAGTGAAATTAGAGTTTTTAACCAATCATGGGCATCAAATAGGTGTGGTTGTGTCATTGGATTAAATTTTAGGTCATTTTCGTCCTCCCTAAGCTTATTCTTGTCCAATTAGGGTTTTTAACCAATCTTGTGAATCCAATAGGTGTGTTTGTGTCATTGGATTAATATTTAGATCATTTTCATCCTCCCAAGGCTTATTCTAGTCCAATTAGGGTTTTTAACAAATCTTGTGCATCCAATAGGTGTGTTTGTGTCATTGGATTAATATTTAGATCATTTTCATCCTCCCAAGGCTTATTCTAGTCCAATTAGGGTTTTTAACAAATCTTGTGCATCCAATAGGTGTGTTTGTGTCATTGGATTAATATTTAGATCATTTTCATCCTCCCAAGGCTTATTCTAGTCCAATTAGGGTTTTTAACAAATCTTGTGCATCCAATAGGTGTGTTTGTGTCATTGGATTAATATTTAGATCATTTTCATCCTCCCAAGGCTTATTCTAGTCCAATTAGGGTTTTTAACAAATCTTGTGCATCCAATAGGTGTGTTTGTGTCATTGGATTAACTTTTGGGTCATTTTTGTCCTCGATAGACTTATTCTTGTGCAATTAGGTATTTTAACCAATCTTGTGTATCCAATAGGTGTGTTTGTGTCATTGGATTAGCATTTAGGTCATTTTCATCCTTCCTAGGATTATTCTAGTCTAATTAGGGTTTTTAATTAATCTAGTGCATCCAATAAGTTCATTTGTGTCATTGGATTAAAATTTTGGTCATTTTCATCCTCCCTAGGCTTATTCTATTCCAATTAGGGTTTTAACCAATCTTGTACATCCATAAGTTCATTTGTGTCATTGGATTAAAATTTAGGCCATTTTCATCTTCCCTAAGCTTATTCTAGTCCAATTAGGGTTTTTAACCAATCTTGTGCATCTAATGAGTTCATTTTTGTCATTGCATTAACTTTTAGGTAATTTTCGTTCTCCCTATGCTTATTCATGTCCAATTAGGGTTTTTAACCCATCATGTGCATCCAATAGGTGTGTTTGTGTCATTGGATTAACTTTTAGGTTATTTTTGTCCTCCCTAGGCTTATTCTTGTCAAATTAGGGTTTTTAACCAATCTTGTGAATCCAATAGGTGTGTTTGTGTCATTGGATTAATATTTAGGTCATTCTCATCCTCTCTAAGCTAATTCTAGTCCAATTAGGGATTTTATCAAATCATATGCTACCAATAAGTTCATTTGTGTCATTGGATTAACATTAAGGTCATTTTAATCCTCCGTAGGCTTATTCTAGTCCAATTAGAGTTTTTAACGAATTTTGAGCATCCAATGAGTTCATTTTTGTCATTGGATTAACTTTTAGGTAATTTTCGTTCTCCCTATGCTTATTCTAGTCCAATTAGGGTTTTTAACCAATCTTGTGCATCCAATAGGTGTGTTTGTGTCATTGGTTGAACATTTAGGTCATTTTCGTCCTCCCTATGCATATTCTTGTCCAATTAGTGTTTTAACCAATCTTGTGCATCCAATAGGTGTGTTTGTGTCATTGGTTGAACATTTAGGTCATTTTCGTCCTCCCTATGCATATTCTTGTCCAATTAGTGTTTTAACCAATCTTGTGCATCCAATAGGTGTGTTTGTGTCATTGGTTGAACATTTAGGTCATTTTCGTCCTCCCTATGCATATTCTTGTCCAATTAGTGTTTTAACCAATCTTGTGCATCCAATAGGTGTGTTTGTGTCATTGGTTGAACATTTAGGTCATTTTCGTCCTCCCTATGCATATTCTTGTCCAATTAGGGATTTTAACCAATCTTATGCTACCAATAAGTTCATTTGTGTCGTTGGATTAATATTAAGGACATTTTCATCCTCCCTAGGCTTATTTTTGTCCAATTTGGGTTTTTAACCAATGTTGTGCATCCAATAGGTGTGTTAGTATCATTGGAATAACATTTAGGTCGTTTTCATCCTCCCTAGGCTCATTCTAGTCCAATTAGGGTTTTTAACCAATCTTGTAGATCCAACAAGTTCTTTTGTGTCATTGGATTAACATTTAGGTCATTTTCGTCCTTCCTAAGCTTATTCTAGTCCAATTAGGGTTTTTAACCAATCTTGTAAATCCAATAAGTTCATGTGTGTCATTCGATTTACATTTATGTCATTTTTGTCCTCCCTAGATTTATTCGGGTCCAATTAGGGTTTTTAACCAATCTTGTGCATCATTTGTGTCATTGGATTAATATTGATGTCATTTTCGTCCTCCTTGGGCTAATTCTAGTCCAATTAGGGTTTTTAACCGATCTTGTGCATACAATAGGTGTGTTTGTGTGATTGGATTAACGTTTAGGTCATTTTGATCATCCCAAGGCTTATTCAAGTCGAACTAGGGTTTTTAACCAATCTTGTGCATCGAATAAGTTTGTTTTTGTAAATGGATTAAATTTTAGGTCATTTTCGTCCTCCATATGCATATTCTTGTCCAATTAGGGTTTTTAACAAATCTTATGCATCCAATAGGTGTGTTAGTGTCATTGGATTAACATTTAGGTCATTTTCATCTTCCCTGGGATTATTCTAGTCCAATTAGGGTTTTTAACCAATCTAGTGCATCCAATAAGTTCATTTGTGTCATTGGATTAACATTTGGGTCATTTTCATCTTCCCTATGCTTATTCTAGTCCAATTAGGGTTTTTAACCAATCTTGTGCATCCAATGAGTTCATTTTTGTCATTGGATTATTTTTTAGGTAATTTTCGTCCTCCCTATGCTTATTCTTGTCTAATATGGTTTTTAACCAATCATGTGCATCCAATAGGTGTGTTTGTGTCATTGGATTAACTTTTGGGTCATTTTTGTCCTCGGTAGCCTTTTCTTGTCCAAGTAGAGTTTTTAACCAATCTTGTGCATCCAATAGGTGTGTTTATGTCATTGGATTAACATTTAGGACATTTTCATCCTCCCTAGGCTTATTCTTGTCCAATTAGGGTTTTTAACCAATCTTGTCAATCCCATAAGTTCATTTGTGTCATTCGATTAACATTTAGGTCATTTTTCCCTAGGTTTATTCTTGTCCAATTAGGGTTTTTAACCAATCTTGTGCATCCAACGGTCAATTTTGTTGGTTGGTATGACCTCGAAATAATCGGAATGTATTAGTTCTTTAAGAAATTAAATCAGAATTATACGCACAGCGGAATTAAATTGCGGCATACAAGATTAGCAATTGCAAGTAGATGGATAAGTGATTAACCAAGATGCATGCAAGTCAAATTATCAGTTTAAACAATATTACCTAACACAGAATATGTTTAACATGCATCTAATATTAATCACACATACAAATTTTGCAAGATAGAAAATTAAAGGAGTTAAGGGTTAGAGAAGATTGCCCCAAGAATTTATCCTGGTTCAGTTGTCAACGCGACAACCTACATCCAGTCCTGACAATCCAATCGGATTTCAGATTTTCTTCTCCAATAGAAAGAATCAATTACAGATTGTCCAGTTTCATCCCCGAAACCTATCTATCTCTAATGATCTCTTTCCTATTGATCACCCTCTGATCCTTGTAGACACTCAGCAGTCTAACACAGAATCAAAGTACGACTCTTTCTTGTTGAGCACTCTCACCCAAGAAAGTAGCCACCAGTTTCTAGCTGGCTTTTCTCGCTTTCGTTTCTTTTCAAAGTATTATTACAAACTGAATAAAGGAAGAACAAAAAGAAGTCTTCAATCTTGGTCAATGTGACTTCTCACGATTCTGGATATTCAAGGATTGTTCATGAGAACCTTGTCTTTCAAGATCACTTTTCCAGCTCTCTTATTGATTGTTGATAATCTCTTTGGCTGTGATCTGAAAAAGCAATCTCAGTATGTTAACATTGTGTTGTTGAGAGTTCTTTTGTATATCAAGAATATTCAAAGTGTTTATCAGATTGTTATTGAAAGAATGATTGAAGACAATTTATATAGTTTCTGAAAAACATCTTAATAAATCGATTTGCCAATCGATTTCCTAAAGTA
>NC_021164.2:22077066-22115461 GCF_000331145.2 Cicer arietinum | reverse complement strand
TCACTGTGACTTGTCCAATCGATTTCCCAATCGATTTATTTCAATCAGGTTTACTTTGTGAAATGTATAATCGATTTGTCAATCGATTACCCTCAAAACTGGGGTGTCACTGTGACTTGTACAATCGATTTCCCAATCGATTTATTTCAATCAGGTTTACTTTGTGAAATGTATAATCGATTCGTCAATCGATTAGCTTGTAAAACAGGGTGCCACTGACTTGTGCAGTTTTCATTTCTAATTTAGTCAGTCGATTGCCCAATCGATTATACCATCACAAACAGTTGTGTTTCCTTACACCCTTGTTATGAAATCGATTTCCCAATCGATTTACTCAGTCAAAAATCAACTTTTGTTGATTTCTTGTGTTCCAAGCAATATGTTCCAAGTGTGTAGGATTGGATTGTTGTTCCTGAAATCTTGCTCAATTCAAATATTAGATTTATCATATGATGTATGAACATTGTATGTTTTGTTAATTATGTCAAAATTAGGATTCAAAGGACTAAAGTCCAACAATCTCCCCCTTTTTGGCATAATTGACAATTCATACAATTTTAACTTGAGCATTTCAAAACAACAAGCATAAGAGTATTATTACATTATTACTTACATTATTAAGTATCAGAGCAAAATCATCATATTGTAAAAACAATGCAACAACAAGCATATTATCAAGTTATACTTTTCATCAACAACAAGTATTAACAAGTTAAATTTTTCTCCCCCTTTGTCAGTTAAGGCAAAAAGGCAGAAAAAGAATTCCTCCCCCTATGTTAAACAACATAAGCATTGGGGTTGAAATCGTATAACATTGTATGTCAGATCAATGACAATCAGAGCAATATATCCAGAGCAATTACTGAGCATAACAGTTGATTAAGATAACTGAATTCAGATTAAACAACATGTGCAGTGTATCAGATCAAACAAACAGATATGCAACAGAGCAGTATGGCAATATTAATTTGATAACAATGAATAAACTTGCTTATATATATATATATCATTAAGAAAACATAAAAAAACAAAGCAGCAAAACAAACAAAACAAGACATCGCAAATAAAGAACTTAAACACCTAATCTCCTAAAGTGGGCTGGTCCTCACTATCATCTAGGGGAGAGGTAGAGACCGCTGTATTACCCTCAGCTGGTGTCTCCTCACCGTGAGTCGCAGACCGATCTAGGGGATCTGGTTGTGGTTCTTCAGTTGCTTGTCGACCAATATCTGCTATGTCTTCGAATGATAGCTTGAGGCCTAGGTGTGCTTGAATTGCAGCAACATCCTGAACAACTGACTTCAGGGATGTTTGAATAGATGTTAAAGTAGCTTCCATCCTTGCATTGGACTCTAGCATTTTGGCATTGTGTGCCATTTGAGCTGCCATAAATTCCATCAATTTTGCAACATATGCAGGAGTCTCAGCTGCTGATTCAGAGGCTTGTGGAGGAGTTGGCTCAACATTTGGCATTGGCCTAATCCAAATGCCATTTACTTTCTTCAATTTCATCTGATTCACAATTGCTTCGCCGAAGATGAGGGTTGTCTTTGCAGATTCTTCATTCACAAATGACACCTTGAAGTGTTTAAGTATCTTTGTGATCAGCTGTGGATACGGCAACATAATTTTACTTTGCGAAGCTTCTAGCATGTGCCTTAGCACAATCCAAGTCCAACTCATCTTTAGCTCTTTAGATAATCCCCATAACAGTAGAATATTTAACTTCTGAACAACCGCGTGATTTCTTGATCGAGGTACAAGTATCCTTGTGAGCGTATACATGAGCATCTGTTGTTGTACCTTCATCTGACCAATTGGCAATGAGATGGTTTCAACGAAACCATCAACCATAATATCTTTCATTGCCGAGTGCCTGTCCAGCGATGCTTCCCATCCTTCGTCAGTTGCATCCGCATCAGAACTGTCGTCTAAAGATGTTCCATGGAATGGCAATCCTGTCAATTCAGCAAAATCTTCAAAGGACATTGATAACCTTTTACCTTTAATCTGAGTCTTGAATCCCTTATCAGTAAGCTTGAAGTTTGCGTAAAATTCCCTTATCAGTTTTGGATAACTGTCCAGAGTAGATGAAAGAAAACCTTCAAGACCATGAAATCTCAAATGATCTTGGAATGTGAAGCCTTCTGTATCAAAGTAGGCAAAATCCAGAGTTCTGCCCTCATGGATTTTCCTTTTTAGAAATTCTGCTGGAATGGTGACTTCTGCATCCTTATCCTTAGGTGCAAGAGTTTTCTTAGGTGGGGGTGATGTAACAGGCTTCTTTTTCTTCTTAGAAATCTCTTTCATAGCATCAGCCAAAAGCTTCTCTGATAGTGGTTCCTTCCTTTTCTTAGATACCTCTTGATTAAGTGCAGGTTGCTTGCCCTTGTCCTTGGCAAGGATCTTATGTGTAGGAATTGGAATCCTTTTAGACACAGTAGGTGGAGGTGAAGGAGTTCCACTTGTTGAAGATGATGAAGGTGAAGGGGTTTGGGCTTGGGTCTGTTTCACTCGAGCCATATTTGTAGATTGAAGAGATGAGTGAAGATAGAATGTAGATTGAATTTAGATATCAGTTGCAGAGACAGAGCAAGGAGATGAAGTAGAGAAAATAGAGAAATCTGGAGATAATCAGTGAAGAAATCGATTTAGAACTGTTCCTATTTAAACCTTTGAACAAGTAAATCGATTGCTCAATCGACTATGTTACCGTTTCTGGAAATCCTCAATCGATTTGGTAATAATTACCTTCAACGGCTAGTGAGAAATAGTCACAACGGTAATATTTCAAATCGATGTCCAAATCGATGTCCAGAGTTACTTAATCGATTCCCAAATCGATTGTCTTAACGTTGAATACTGAACTAGTCGATTGTCCAATCGACGCTCGGGCATATTTCAAAACACATCTCTGAACTTTGAATCCTGCGCTAAAACAATCGATTCCCAAATCGATTCTTTTAAACAAAAAAAGAACAAACTTGAAATCGATTACCCAATCGATTTAAACAAAAAAAAAACTTTCTGATTAAATGCCATTGACTCTTTTCCTGTGTCATCAATACAACTTGGTTGACCAATCTTTCTTCATTTAACTTCATTTAATGTTAAAGAATTTGGATTTGTCACCAGTCATTTGCTTTGAGCATCCGCTATCTAGATACCATGAGTGTTTCGTGGATGTCAAGCACACCTGCAACATACAATCAGAATTTTGTTTTAGGTCCCCAATTTAAATTGGGTCCTGGTTGGTTAGTGTCAAACACAGATTTCTTTGCTATCCAAACTTGCTTCCATCCTTTATTGGCTAATTTTTTAAATTTGCAATTAGACACAAAATGTCCCTTTCTGCAACAGAAATGACATTTGCCATCAAAGGATGAATGTTTGTTTAGTTTAGTAAAGATGTCACACATACTCTTAGCACTAGCAGATTTTTGACCATGTTTGACATTTCTGGTTTGCATATAACCAATACCATATCTATATTTATTTCCTTTAACATGCATATTTGGTGTATATCCTAAACCAGATTTTTCATGAACATGTCTTTGATTGCTAAGTATGACATTCAGTTTATCTTTACTATTAGCAAATTTCAATAAATCAGATTTTAATGATGCAACAGTATTCTCAAGTTCAATGCATCTTGCAGATTTTTCATGTGAATCTTTTTTCAGTTGTTCACATAAATTTTCAATTTTTTTATGTTCATTTTTCATTTGTTCAAGCATTTTTTTTGTGCTCAACAACTGTTTTATGGAATTCACATAATCATCATGCAGCTCATTGAAAGCTTTTTGTAGCTCATCATATGTTGGATTAGATTGTGAACTAACCTCATTTTCTGATTCTGAATCGGTATTTGCCATGAGACACAAATTGACTTCTTCTTCATCCGAAGAGGCAGAGGATTCATCGTTATCATTCCATGCAATATAAGCTTTTCTGGTTTTGGTGACTGGTTCCTTGCCTTTTGGTTTTGTAGCTCTATTCTTGTTCTGCAATTTGTAGCATTCTGACTTTATGTGACCAGTTTTACCACATTCATAGCATGTAATGGTCTTGTTGTCAGTAGTCTTGGAGCTAGATGGTTTTCTGAATTTGTTGTCTTTCTTCTTCAGAAACTTCTTGAATTTCTTGACAAGCAACCCGATTTCCGGCTCTTCAGATTCACTACTGGATTGATCTGAGCAGCTATCTGATTCAGTTCTCGATTGATGGGCTTGAACTTTCAGAGATAATCCTTTCTTTTTCCTGCTTTCCATTTATGATTCGTCCAGCCGATGCAGTTCCATTTCATGTTCCCTTAGTTTTCCAAACAAAGTTGCAGTCGTCATCTTTGCTAGATCTTTAGATTCAACTATTGCTGTTATTTTGGGCTGCCAAGTAGAGTTTTTAACCAATCTTGTGCATCCAATAGGTGTGTTTATGTCATTGGATTAACATTTAGGACATTTTCATCCTCCCTAGGCTTATTCTTGTCCAATTAGGGTTTTTAACCAATCTTGTGCATCCAATAAGTTCATTTGTGTCATTCGATTAACATTTAGGTCATTTTTGTCCTCCTTAGGTTTATTCTAGTCCAATTAGGGTTTTTAACCGATCTTGTGCATCAAATAAGTTCATTTGTGTCATTGGATAAACATTTAGGTCAATTTTGTTGGTTGGTATGACCTCGAAATAATCGGAATGTATTAGTTCTTTAAGAAATTAAATCAGAATTATACGCACAGCGGAATTAAATTGCGGCATACAAGATTAGCAATTGCAAGTAGATGGATAAGTGATTAACCAAGATGCATGCAAGTCAAATTATCAGTTTAAACAATATTACCTAACACAGAATATGTTTAACATGCATCTAATATTAATCACACATACAAATTTTGCAAGATAGAAAATTAAAGGAGTTAAGGGTTAGAGAAGATTGCACCAAGAATTTATCCTGGTTCAGTTGTCAACGCGACAACCTACATCCAGTCCTGACAATCCAATCGGATTTCAGATTTTCTTCTCCAATAGAAAGAATCAATTACAGATTGTCCAGTTTCATCCCCGAAACCTATCTATCTTAATGATCTCTTTCCTATTGATCACCATCTGATCCTTGTAGACACTCAGCAGTCTAACACAGAATCATAGTGCGACTCTTTCTTGTTGAGCTCTCTCACCCAAGAAAGTAGCCACCAGTTTCTAACTGGCTTTCTATCAACCCTTTGATCCTTGTAGACCCTTAGCAGTCTAACACAAAATCAAAGTACGACTCTTTCTTGTTGAGACCTCTCACCCAAGAAAGTAGCCACCAGTTTCTAGCTGGATTTCTAGCTTTCGTTTCGTTTCAAAGTATTGTTACAGACAGATTAAAAGAAGTACAAAAAGAAGTCTTCAATCTTGATCAAAGTGTCTTCTCACGAATCTGGATATTCAAGGATTGTTCATGAGAACTTTGTCTTTTCTCTCAAGATCACTTTTCCAGCTCTCTCATTGATTATGGATAATCTTTTGATCTTGATCTGAAAGAGCATTATCAGATTGTCAACAAAGTGTATTGTGATTTGTTATTGAAGTTATCTTGAGTTCTAAGAATTATGAAAGTTATGATCAAGGTTCTGTTTGAAAAAGATTAAAAAACAGTTTATATAGTTTCAGAAAAACAACTACTAAATCGATTTATCAATCGATTTATTAAAGTTATAAAACATGTGTAATCGATTTGCCAATCGATTATCGCGAGTCTTGTTTTTCTTTAATCTTGAAACTATATAAGCTAATCGATTTACCAATCGATTCTTTTAAAGCACTTTTCAGAATAAATCGATTCACAAATACGCATAATCGATTTGGCCACAAACTGGGAAGTTACTGTGATATCAAAACGTTGTTTCAATCGATTCCCCAATCGATTGTGGTTCAAGAAGTTCGTTCAATCAATTTGCCAATCGATTGTGTTTAAGTCAGTAACTCAGCTATTTTGATGTTAGTCGATGTGCCAATCGATTTGTGTGAATTTGCCTGAAAAGTTCTTACCTGGCGTTTAGTTCAATAGATTTCCCAATCGATTGCAACCAAACTTAACTTGATTGAAATTTCACACAATAGTTTGTCCAATCGATTGTGTTTGTCACAGGGAAAGTTATTTTGCAAATAGTATTTAAGCAATCGATTTGCCAATCGATTACCCTTAAAACTGGGGTGTCACTGTGACTTGTACAATTGATTTCTCAATCGATTTATTTCAATCAGGTTTACTTTGTGAAATGTATAATCGATTTGTCAATCGATTGGCCTGTAAAACAGGGTGCTACTGACTTGTGCAGTTTTCATTTCTAATTTAGTCAGTCGATTGCCCAATCGATTATACCATCACAAACAGTTGTGTTTCCTTACACCCTTGTTATGAAATCGATTTCCCAATCGATTTACTCAGTCAAAAATCAACTTTTGTTGATTTCTTGTGTTCCAAGCAATATGTTCCAAGTGTGTAGGATTGGATTGTTGTTCCTGCAATCTTGCTCAATTCAAATATTTGATTTATCATATGATGTATGGAAATTGTATGTTTGTTAATTATGTCAAAATTATGATTCAAAGGACTAAAGTCCAACAAATTTCGTCCTCCTTGGGCTAATTCTAGTCCAATTAAGGTTTTTAACCGATCTTGTGCATACAATAGGTGTGTTTGTGTCATAGGATTAACATTTTTGTGATCTTCGTCCTTCCTAGACTTGTTCTAGTCCAATTTGAGATTTTAACACATCTTGTGCATACAATAGGTGTGTTTGTGTCATAGGATTAACATTTAGGTCATTTTTGCCCTACCTAGGCTTGTGCTAGTCCAATAAGGGTTTTTACAAAATCTTGTCCATCCAATAGGTGAGTTTGTGTCATTGGATTAACATTTAATTCTTTTCATCCTCCATAGGCTTATTCTAGTCCAATTAAGGTTTTTAACCGATCTTGTGCATACAATAGGTGTGTTTGTGTCATAGGATTAACATTTAGGTCATTTTCGTCCTCCATAGGCTTATTCTAGTCCAATTAAGGTTTTTAACCGATCTTGTGCATACAATAGGTGTGTTTGTGTCATAGGATTAACATTTAGGTCATTTTCGTCCTCCATAGGCTTATTCTAGTCCAATTAGGGTTTTTAACCAATCTTGTAAATCCAATAAGTTCATGTGTGTTATTCGATTAACATTAATGTCATTTTTGTCCTCCCTAGATTTATTGGGGTCCAATTAGGGTTTGTAACCAATGTTGTGCATCATTTGTGTCATTGGATTAACATTCATGTCATTTTCGTCCTCCTTGGGCTAATTCTAGTCCAATTAGGGTTTTTAACCGATCTTGTGCATACAATAGGTGTGTTTGTGTGATTTGATTAACGTTTAGGACATTTTGATCATCCCAAGGCTTATTCAAGTCGAACTAGGGTTTTTAACCAATCTTGTGCATCTAACAAGTTTGTTTTTGTAATTGGATTAAATTTTAGGTCATTTTCTTCCTCCTATGCATCCAATAGGTGTGTTAGTGTCATTGGATTAACATTTAGGTCATTTTCATCTTCCCTGGGATTATTCTAGTCCAATTAGGGTTTTTAACCAATCTTGTATATCCAATATGTTTATTTGTGTCATTGGATTAACATTTAGGTCATTTTCATCTTCCCTGGGATTATTCTAGTCCAATTAGGGTTTTTAACCAATCTTGTATATCCAATATGTTTATTTGTGTCATTGGATTAACATTTAGGTCATTTTCATCTTCCCTGGGATTATTCTAGTCCAATTAGGGTTTTTAACCAATCTTGTGCATCCAATGAGTTCATTTTTGTCATTGGATTATTTTTTAGGTAATTTTCGTCCTCCCTATGCTTATTCTTGTCTAATATGGTTTTAAACCAATCATGTGCATCCAATAGGTGTGTTTGTGTCATTGGATTAACTTTTGGGTCATTTTCGTCCTCCGTAGCCTTATTCTTGTCCAAGTAGAGTTTTTAACCAATCTTGTGCATCCAATAGGTGTGTTTATGTCATTGGATTAACATTTAGGACATTTTCATCCTCCCAAGGCTTATTCTTGTCCAATTAGGATTTTTAACCAATCTTGTGCATCCAATAGGTGTGTTTATGTCATTGGATTAACATTTAGGACATTTTCATCCTCCCAAGGCTTATTCTTGTCCAATTAGGATTTTTAACCAATCTTGTGCATCCAATAGGTGTGTTTATGTCATTGGATTAACATTTAGGACATTTTCATCCTCCCAAGGCTTATTCTTGTCCAATTAGGGTTTTTAACCAATCTTGACACTCCCATAAGTTCATTTGTGTCATTCGATTAACATTTAGGTCGTTTTTGTCCTCCCTAGGTTTATTCTAGTCCAATTAGGGTTTTTAACCAATCTTGTGCATCAAATAAGTTCATTTGTGTCATTGGATAAACATTTAGGTCAATTTCGTCCTCCTTGGGCTAATTCTAGTCCACTTAGGGTTTTTAACCGATCTTGTGCATACAATAGGTGTGTTTATGTCATAGGATTAACATTTTGGTCATCTTCGTCCTACCTAGGCTTGTTCTAGTTCAATTTGGGATTTTAACACATCTTGTGCATACAATAGGTGTGTTTGTGTCATAGGATTAACATTTAGGTCATTTTTGTCCTACCTAGGCTTGTGCTAGTCCAATAAGGGTTTTTAAAAAATCTTGTCCATCCAATAGGTGAGTTTGTGTCATTGGATTAACATTTAATTCTTTTCATCCTCCATAGGCTTATTCTAGTCCAATTAGGGTTTTTAACCAATCTTGTAAATCGAATAAGTTCATGTGTGTCATTCGATTAACATTACTGTCATTTTTGTCCTCCCTAGATTTATTGGGGTCCAATTAGGGTTTTTAACCAATCTTGTGCATCATTTGTGTCATTGGATTAACATTGATGTCATTTTCGTCCTCCTTGGGCTAATTCTAGTCCAATTAGGGTTTTTAACTGATCTTGTGCATACAATAGGTGTGTTTGTGTGATTGGATTAACGTTTAGGTCATTTTGATCATCCGAAGGCTTATTCAAGTCGAACTAGGGTTTTTAACCAATCTTGTGCATCTAATAAGTTTGTTTTTGAAATTGGATTAAAGTTTAGGTCATTTTCGTCCTCCTTATGCATATTTTTGTCCAATTATGGTTTTTAACAAATCTTATGCATCCAATAGGTGTGTTAGTGTCATTGGATTAACATTTAGGTCATTTTCATCTTCCCTAGGATTATTCTAGTCCAATTAGGGTTTGTAGCCAATCTAGTGCATCCAATAAGTTCATTTGTGTCATTGGATTAACATTAGGGTCATTTTCATCCTCCCAACGCTTATTCTAGTCCAATTAGGGTTTTTAACAAATTTTGTACATCCTTAAGTTCATTTTTGTCATTGGATTAACATTTACGTCATTTTCATCTTCCCTATGCTTATTCTAGTCCAATTAGGGTTTTTAATCAATCTTGTGCATCCAATGAGTTCATTTTTGTCATTGGATTATTTTTTAGGTAATTTTCGTCCTCCCTATGCTTATTCTAGTCCAATTAGGGTTTTTAACCAATCTTGTGAATCCAATAGGTGTGTTTGTGTCATTGGATTAACTTTTGGGTCATTTTCGTCCTCGGTAGCCTTATTCTTGTCCAAGTAGAGTTTTTAACCAATCTTGTGCATCCAATAGGTGTGTTTATGTCATTGGATTAACATTGACGTCATTTTCGTCCTCCCTAGGCTTATTCTTGTCCAAGTAGAGTTTTTAACCAATCTTGTGCATGCAATAAGTTTATTTGTGTCATTGGATTAACATTGACGTCATTTTCGTCCTCCCTAGGCTTATTCTTGTCCAAGTAGAGTTTTTAACCAATCTTGTCAATCCCATAAGTTCATTTGTGTCATTGGATAAACATTTAGGTCAATTTCGTCCTCCTTGGGCTAATTCTAGTCCACTTAGGGTTTTTAACCGATCTTGTGCATACAATATGTGTGTTTGTGTCATAGGATTAACATTTTGGTCATCTTCGTCCTACCTAGGCTTGTTCTAGTCCAATTTGGGATTGTAACAGATCTTGTGCATACAATAGGTGTGTTTGTGTCATAGGATTAACATTTAGGTCATTTTTGTCCTCCCTAGGTTTATTCTAGTCCAATTAGGGTTTTTAACCAATCTTGTGGATCCAATAAGTTCATTTGTGTCATAGGATTAACATTTAGGTCATTTTTGTCCTCCCTAGGTTTATTCTAGTCCAATTAGGGTTTTTAACCAATCTTGTGGATCCAATAAGTTCATTTGTGTCATAGGATTAACATTTAGGTCATTTTTGTCCTCCCTAGGTTTATTCTAGTCCAATTAGGGTTTTTAACCAATCTTGTGCATCCAATAAGTTCATTGTTGCTTTGGAATAACATTTTGGTCATTTTAATCCTCCATAGGCTTATCTTAGTCCAATTAGGGTTTTTAACCAATCTTGTGGATCCAATAAGTTCATTTGTGTCATAGGATTAACATTTAGGTCATTTTCATCCTCCCTAGGCTTATTCTTGTGCAATTAGGGTTTTTAACCAATCTTGTGCATCCAATAGGTGTGTTTAGTCATTGGATGAACATTTAGGTCATTTTCATCCTCCCTAGGCTTATTCTTGTGCAATTAGGGTTTTTAACCAATCTTGTGGATCCAATAAGTTCATTTGTGTCATAGGATTAACATTTAGGTCCTTTTCGTCCTACCTAGGCTTGTCCTAGTCCAATAAGGGTTTTTAACCAATCTTGTGAATCCAATAGGTGTGTTTGTGTCATTGGATTAATATTTTGGTCATTCTCATCCTCTCTAGGCTAATTCTAGTCCAATTAGGGATTTTATCAAATCTTATGCTACCAATAAGTTCATTTGTGTCATTGGATTAACATTTAGGTCATTTTCATCCTCCCTAGGCTTATTCTAGTCCAATTAGGGTTTTTAACCAATCTTGTAGATCCAATAAGTTCATTTGTGTCATTGGATGAACATTTAGGTCATTTTCGTCCTCCCTAGGCTTATTCTAGTCCAATTAGGGTTTTTAACCAATCTTGTAGATCCAATAAGTTCATTTGTGTCATTGGATGAACATTTAGGTCATTTTCGTCCTCCCTAGGCTTATTCTAGTCCAATTAGGGTTTTTAACCAATCTTGTAGATCCAATAAGTTCATTTGTGTCATTGGATTAACATTAAGGTCATTTTAATCCTCCCTAGGCTTATTCTTGTCCAATTAGAGTTTTTAACAAATTTTGTACATCCAATGAGTTCATTTTTGTCATTGGATTAACTTTTAGGTAATTTTCGTTCTCCCTATGCTTATTCTTGTGTAATTAGGGTTTTTAACCAATTATAAGCATCCAATAGGTGTGTTTGTGTCATTGGACTAACTTTTAGTTCATTTTTGTCCTCCCTAGGCTTATTCTTATCCAAATAGGGTTTTTAACCAATCTTGTGAATCCAATAGGTGTGTTTGTGTCATTGGATTAATATTTAGGCCATTTTCATCCTCCCTAGGCTTATTCTAGTCCAATTAGGGTTTTTAACCAATCTTGTGAATCCAATAGGTGTGTTTGTGTCATTGGATTAATATTTAGGCCATTTTCATCCTCCCTAGGCAAATTCTAGTCCAAATAGGGATTTTAACCAATCTTATGCTATTAATAAGTTCATTTGTGTCATTGGATTAACATTAGGTCATTTACATCATCCATACATTTATTCTAGTACAACTAGAGTTTTTAAAAAATCTTGTGCATCTAATAGGTGTGTTTCTGTCATCGGATTAACATTTAGGTCGTTTTCATCATCCCAAGGCTTATTCTAGTCCAATTAGGGTTTTTAACCAATCTTGTACATCCAATAGGTGTGTTTATGTCATTAGATTAATATTTAGGTCATTTACGTCTTCCCTAGCCTTATTCTTGTCCAACTATGGTTTTTAACCAATCTTCTACTTCAAATAAGTTCATTTGTCTCTTTGGATTAAAATTTAGGTCATTTTCATCCTCCCTAGGCTTATTCTAGTCAAATTAGGGTTTTTACCAACCATGTGCATCCAATAGGTGTGTTTGTGTCATTGGATTAACTTATAGGTCATTTTCGCCCTCCCTAGACTTATTCTTGTCCAATTAGGGTTTATCACCAATCTTGTGCATCTATTAGGTGTGTTTGTGTTATTGGATTAACATTTAGGTCATTTTCATCCTCCCTAGGCTTATTCTAGTCAAATTAGGGTTTTTAACCAATCTTGTAGATCCAATAAGTTCATTTGTGTCATTGGATTTAACATTTAGGTAATATCATTCTCCCTAGGCTTATTTTTGTCCAATTTGGGTTTTTAACCAATGTTGTGCATCCAATAGCTGTGTTTGTGTCATTGGATTAACTTTTGGGTCATTTTCGTCCTCCCTAGCCTTATTCTTGTCCAATTATAGTTTTTAACCAATCTTGTGCATCCAATAGGTGTGTTTGTGTCATTGGATTAACTTATAGGTCATTTTCGCCCTCCCTAGCCTTATTCTTGTCCAATTAGGGTTTTTCACCAATCTTGTGCATCCAATAGGTGTGTTTGTGTCATTGGATTAACATTTAGGTCACTTTCGTCCTCCCTATGCATATTCTAGTCCAATTAGGGTTTTTAACAAATCTTGTGCATCCAATAAGTTCATTTGTGTCATTCGATTGAAATTTAGGAAATATCGTTCTCCCTATGCTTATTTTTGTCCAATTTGGGTTTTTAACCAATGTTGTGCATCCAATAGGTGTGTTTGTGTCATTGGATTAACTTTTGGGTCATTTTTGTCCTCCCTAGCCTTATTATTGTCCAATTAGAGTTTTTAACCAATCTTGTGCATCCAATAGGTGTGTTTGTATCATTGGATTAACATTTAGGTCGTTTTCATCCTCCCTAGACTTATTCTAGTCCAATTTGGGTTTTTAACCAATCTTGTAGATCCAATAAGTTCATTTGTGTCATTGGATTAACATTTAGGTCATTTTCGTCCTTCCTAAGCTTATTCTAGTCCAATTAGTGTTTTTAACCTATCTTCTAAATCCAATAAGTTCATGTGTGTCATTCGATTAACATTAATGTCATTTTTGTCCTCCTTAGATTTATTCGAGTCCAATTAGGGTTTTTAACCAATCTTGTGCATCAAATAAGTTCATTTGTGTCATTGGATTAACATTGATGTCATTTTCGTCCTCCTTGGGCTAATTCTAGTCCAATTAGGGTTTTTAACCAATCTTGTGCATACAATAGGTGTGTTTGTGTGATTGGATTAACGTTTAGGTCATTTTGATCATCCCAAGGCTTATTCAAGTCCAACTAGGGTTTTTAACCAATCTTGTGCATCCAATAAGTTTGTTTTTGTCATTGGATTAAATTTTAGGTCATTTTCGTCCTCCCTGTGCATATTCTTGTCCAATTAGGGTTTTTAACCAATCTTGTGCATTCAATAGATGTGTTTGTGTCATTGGATTAACATTGAGGTCATTTACTTCCTCCCTAGCCTTATTCTTGTCCAATTATGGTTTTTAGCCAATCTTGTGCATCCAATAAGTTAATTTGTGTCGTTGAATTAACATTTAGTTCATTTTCCTCCTCCCTAGGCGTATTCTAGTGAAATTAGGGTTTTAAACCAATCATGTGCATTAAATAGGTGTGTTTGTGTCGTTGGATTAACTTTTAGGTCATTTTCGTCCTCCCTAGGCTTATTCTTGTCAAAGTAGGGTTTTTAACCAATTATATGCATCCAATAGGTGTGTTAGTGTCATTGGATTAACATTTGGGTCATTTTCATCCTCCCTAGGCTTATTCTAGTCCAATTAGGGTTTTTAACAAATTTTGTACATCCAATGAGTTCATTTTTGTCATTGGATTATTTTTTAGGTAATTTTTGTCTTCCCTATGCTCATTCTTGTTTAATTAGGGTTTTTAACCAATCATGTACATCCAATAGGTGTGTTTGTGTCATTGGATTAACTTTTGGGTCATTTTCGTCCTCGGTAGCCTTATTCATGTCCAATTACAGTTTTTAACCAATCTTGTGCATCCAATAGGTGTGTTTGTGTCATTGGATTAACATTTAGGACATTTTCATCCTCCCTAGGCTTATTCTAGTCCAATTAGGGTTTTTAACCAATCTTGTCAATCTAATAGGTTCATTTGTGTCATTCGATTAACATTTAGGTCATTTTTGTCCTCCCTAGGTTTATTCTAGTCCAATTAGGGTTTTTAACCGATCTTGTGCATACAATAGGTGTGTTTGTGTCATAGGATTAACATTTTGGTCATCTTCGTCCTACCTAGGGTTGTTCTAGTCCAATTTGGGTTTTTGACACATCTTGTGCATACAATAGGCGTCTTTGTGTCATAGGATTAACATTTAGGTCATTTTTGTCCTACCTAGGCTTGTCCTAGTCCAATAAGGATTTTTAACCAATCTTGTCCATCCAATAGGTGAGTTGTGTCATTGGATTAACATTTAATTCATTTTTATCCTCCATAGGATTATTCTAGTCCAATTAGGGTTTTTAACCAATCTTTTGCATCCAATAAGTTCATTTGTGTCAGTGGATTAACTTTTAGGTCATTTTCGTCCTCCATAGGCTTATTCTAGTCCAATTAGGGTTTTTAACCAATCTTTTGCGTCCAATAATTTCATTTGTGTCATTGGATTAACATTTAGGTTATTTTCGTCCTCCCTAAGCTTATTCTAGTCCAATTAGAGTTTTTAACCATTCTTCTGTATCCAATAAGTTCATTTGTGTCATTGGATTAACACTTAGTTCATTTTCATCCTCCTTGGGCTTATTCTAGTCCAATTAGGGTTTTTAACCAATCTTTTGCGTCCAATAATTTCATTTGTGTCATTGGATTAACACTTAGTTCATTTTCATCCTCCTTGGGCTTATTCTAGTCCAATTAGGGTTTTTAACTAATCTTGTGCTTCCAATAGGTGTTATTGTGTCATTAGATTAACTTTTAGGTAATTGTCGTCCTCCCGATGGTTATTTTTGTCCAATTATGGTTTTTAACCAATCTAATGCATCCAATAGGTGTTTTTGTGTCATTGGATTAATATTTAGGTCATTTTCATGCTCCCTAGGTTAATTCTAGTCTAATTAGGGATTTCAACCAATCTTATGATTCCAATAATTTCATTTGTGTCCTTGGAATCACATTTAGGTCATTTTTAATCCTCCCTAGGCTTATTCTAGTCCAATTAGGGTTTTTAACCAATCTTGTGCATCCAATAAGTTCACCAATGTCATTGGATTAACATTTAGGTCATTTTCGTCATCCCTGGGCTAATTCTAGTCCAATTAGGGTTTTTAACCAATCTTGTGCATACAATAGGTGTCTTTGTGTCATAGGATAAACATTTAGGTCATTTTCGTCTTACCTAGGCTTGTTCTAATCCAATTAGGGATTTTAACCAATCTTTTTCATCCAATAGGTGAGTTTGTGTCATTGGATTAACATTTAATTCATTTTCATCCCCCATAGGATTATTCTAGTCCAATTAGGGTTTATAACCGATCTTGTGCATCCAATAAGTTCATTTGTGTCAGTTGATTAACTTTTAGGTCATTTTCGTCCTTCATAGGCTTATTCTAGTCCAATTAGGGTTTTTAACCAATCTTTTGCGTCCAATAATTTCATTTGTGTCATTGGATTAACATTTAGGTCATTTTCATCCTCCCTAAGCTTATTCTAGTCCAATTAGGGTTTTTATCCAATCTTCTGCATCCAATAAGTTCATTTGTGTTATTTGATTAACACTTAGTTCATTTTCATCCTCCTTGGGCTTATTCTAGTCCAATTAGGGTTTTTAACCAATCTTTTGCGTCCAATAATTTCATTTGTGTCATTGGATTAACATTTAGGTCATTTTCATCCTCCTTGGGCTTATTCTAGTCCAATTAGGGTTTTTAACCAATCTTGTGCTTCCAATATGTGTGATTGTGTCATTAGATTAACTTTTAGGTAATTGTCGTCCTCCCGAGGGTTATTCTTGTCCAATTATGATTTTTAACCAATCTTATGCATCCAATAGGTGTTTTTGTGCCATTGGATTAATATTTAGGTCATTTTCATCCTCCCTAGGTTAATTCTAGTCTAATTAGGGATTTCAACCAATCTTATGATTCCAATAAGTTCATTTGTCTCATTGGAATCACATTTAGGTCATTTTTAATCCTCCCTAGGCTTATTCTAGTCCAATTAGGGTTTTTAACCAATCTTGTGCATCCAATAAGTTCATTTATGTCATAGGATTAACATTTAGGTCATTTTCGTCATCCCTGGGTAATTCTAGTCCAATTGGGGTTTTTAACCAATCTTGTGCATACAATAGGTGTCTTTGTGTCATAGGATTAACATTTAAGTCATTTTCGTCCTACCTAGGCTTGTTCTAATCCAATTAGGGATTTTAACCAATCTTTTCCATCCAATAGGTGAGTTTGTGTCATTGGATTAACATTTAACTCATGTTCCTCCTCCATAGCCTTATTCTAGTCCAATTAAGGTTTTTAACCAATCTTGTGCATCCAATAAGTTCATTTGTGTCATTGGATGAACATTTAGGTCATTTTCGTCATTGTGTTTGTGTCATTGGATCAACATTTAGGTCATTTTTAATCCTCCCTAGGCTTATTCTAGTCCAATTAGGGTTTTTAACTAATCTTGTGCATCCAATAGGTGTGTTTGTGTCATTGGATCAACATTTAGGTCATTTTTAATCCTCCCTAGGCTTATTCTAGTCCAATTAAGGTTTTTAACCAATCTTGTGCATCCAATAAGTTCATTTGTGTCATTGGATTAGTATTTAGGTAATATTGTTCTCCCTAGACTTATTCTTGTCCAATTAGGGTTTTTAACCAATCTTGTGCATCCAATAGGTGTGTTTGTGTCATTGGTTTAACTTTTAGGTCATTTTCGCCCTCCCTAGGCTTATTCTTGTCCAATTAGGGTTTTCCACCAATCTTGTGCATCCAATAGGTTTGTTTGTATAATTGGATTATTATTTACGTCATTTTCATCATCCCTAGGCTTATTCTAGTGCAATTAGGGTTTTTAACTAATCTTGTGCATCCAATAAGTTCATTTGTGTCATTCGATTATCATTTATATAATATCGTTCTCCATAGGCTTATTCTTGTTCAATTTGGGATGTTAACCAATCTTGTGCATCCTATAGGTGTGTTTGTGTCATTGGATAAACTTTTGGGTCATTTTCGTCCTCGGTAGCGTTATTCTTGTCCAATTAGAGTTTTTAACCAATCTTGGGCATCTAATAGGAGTATTTGTGTCATTGGTTTAACATTTAGGTCATTTTCGTTTCCTTGGGCTAATTCTAGTCCAATTAGGGTTTTTAACCGATCTTGTGCATACAATAGGTGTGTTTGTGTCATAGGATTAAGATTTTGGTCATCTTCGTCCTACCTAGGCTTGTTCTCGTCCAATTAGAGTTTTTAACACATCTTGTGCATCCAATAAGTCTGTTTGTGTAATTGGAATAACATTTAGATCATTTTCATTCTCCCTAGGCTTTTTCTACTCCAACTAGGGTTTTTAACCAATCTTGTGCCATTGGATTAACATTTAAGTCATCTTCGTCCTCCATAGGCTTATTCTAGTCCAATTAGGGGTTTTCACCAATCTTGTGCATCCAACTAGTTTCTTTGTGTCATTGGATTAACTTTTAGGTCATTTTCGTCATCTTTAGGCTTATTCTTGTCCAATTAGGGTTTTTTTTACTAATCTTGTGCATCCAATAGGTGTCTTTGTGTCATTTGATTATCATTTAGCTCATTTTCGTCTTCCCTAGGATTATTCTAGTCCAATTAGGGGTTTTAACCAATCTTGTGCATCCCATAGGTGTGTTTGTGTAATTTGATTAACATTTCGGTTATTTTTATCATCCCTAGAATTATTCTAGTTCATTTAGGGTTTTTAATCAATCTTGTGCATCCAATAGGTGTGTTTTTGTCATTGGATTAACATTTAGGTCATTTTCATCTTCTTAAGGCCTATTCTAGTGCAATTAGGGTTTTTAAGCAATCTTGTGCATCCAATAATATCATTTTTGTCATTGGATTAACTTTTAGGTCATTTTCGTCCTCCCTATGCATATTCTTGTCCAATTATGGTTTTTAACCAATCTTCTACTTCCAATAAGTTCATTTGTCTCTTTGGTTTAATATTTAGGTCATTTTCATCCTCCCTAGGCTTATTCTAGTCAAATTAGGGTTTTTACCAACCATGTGCATCCAATAGGTGTTTTGTGTAATTGGATTAACTTATAGGTCATTTTCGCCCTCCCTAGCCTTATTCTTGTCCAATTAGGGTTTTCACCAATCTTGTGCATCTAATAGGTGTGTTTGTGTCATTGGATTAACATTTAGTTCATTTTCATCCTCCCTAGGCTTATTCTAGTCCAATTTGGGTTTTTAACCAATCTTGTAGATCCAATAATTTCATTTGTGTCATTGGATTAACATTTAGGTAATATTGTTCTCCCTAGGCTTATTTTCGTCCAATTTGGGTTTTTAACCAGTGTTGTGCATCCAATAGGTGTGTTTGTGTCTTTGGATTAACTTTTGGGTCATTTTCGTCCTCCCTAGCCTTATTCTTGTTCAATTAGAGTTTTTCACCAATCTTGTGCATCCAATAGGTGTGTTTGTGTCATTGGATTAACTTAAAGGTCATTTTCGCCCTCCTTAGCCTTATTCTTGTCCAATTAGGGTTTTTCACCAACCTTGTGCATCCAATAGGTGTGTTTGTGTCATTGGATTAACATTTAGGTCATTTTCGTCCTACCTATGCATATTCTAGTCTAATTAGGGTTTTTAACAAATCTTGTGAATCCAATAGGTGCGTTTGTGTCATTGGATTAACATTTAGGCCATTTTCGTCCTACCTATGCATATTCTAGTCTAATTAGGGTTTTTAACAAATCTTGTGAATCCAATAGGTGCGTTTGTGTCATTGGATTAACATTTAGTTCATTTTCATCCTCCCTAGGCTTATTCTAGTCCAATTTGGGTTTTTAACCAGTGGTGTGCATCCAATAGGTGTGTTTGTGTCATTGGATTAACATTTAGGTCATTTTCGTCCTACCTATGCATATTCTAGTCTAATTAGGGTTTTTAACAAATCTTGTGCATCCAATAAGTTCATTTGTATCATTCGATTAAAATTTAGGTAATATCGTTCTCCCTAGGCTTATTTTTGTCCAATTTGGGTTTTTAACCAATGTTGTGCATCCAATAGGTGTGTTTGTGTCATTGGATTATCTTTTGGGTCATTTTCGTCCTCGGTAGCCTTATTCTTGTCCAATTAGAGTTTTTAACCAATCTTGTAGATCTAATAAGTTCATTTGTGTCATTGGATTAACTTTTAGGTCATTTTCGTCCTTCCTAAGCTTATTCTAGTCCAATTTGGGTTTTTAACCAATGTTGTGCATCCAATAGGTGTGTTTGTGTCATTGGATTATCTTTTGGGTCATTTTCGTCCTCCCTAGCCTTATTCTTGTCCAATTAGAGTTTTTAACCAATATTGTGCATCCAATAGGTGTGTTTGTATCATTGGATTAACATTTACGTCGTTTTCATCCTCCCTAGGGTTATTCTAGTCCAATTAGGGTTTTTAACCAATCTTGTATATCTAATAAGTTCATTTGTGTCATTGGATTAACATTTAGGTCATTTTCGTCCTTCCTAAGCTTATTCTAGTCCAATTAGGGTTTTTAACCAATCTTGTATATCTAATAAGTTCATTTGTGTCATTGGATTAACATTTAGGTCATTTTCGTCCTTCCTAAGCTTATTCTAGTCCAATTAGGGTTTTTAACCAATCTTGTATATCTAATAAGTTCATTTGTGTCATTGGATTAACATTTAGGTCATTTTCGTCCTTCCTAAGCTTATTCTAGTCCAATTAGGGTTTTTAACCAATCTTGTATATCTAATAAGTTCATTTGTGTCATTGGATTAACATTTAGGTCATTTTCGTCCTTCCTAAGCTTATTCTAGTCCAATTAGGGTTTTTAACCAATCTTGTATATCTAATAAGTTCATTTGTGTCATTGGATTAACATTTAGGTCATTTTCGTCCTTCCTAAGCTTATTCTAGTCCAATTAGGGTTTTTAACCAATCTTGTGCATCCAATAGATGTGTTTGTGTCATTGGATTAACATTGAGGTCATTTACGTCCTCCCTAGCCTTATTCTTGTCCAATTATGGTTTTTAGCCAATCTTGTGCATCCAATAAGTTCATTTGTGTCGTTGAATTAACATTTAGTTCATTTTCTTCCTCCCTAGGCGTATTCTAGTGAAATTAGGGTTTTTAACCAATCATGTGCATCAAATAGGTGTGTTTGTGTCATTGGATTAACTTTTAGGTCATTTTCGTCCTCCCTAGACTTATTCTTCTCCAATTAGGGTTTGTAACCAATCTTATGCTTCCAATAGGTGTGTTAGTGTCATTGGATTAACATTTGGGTCATTTTCATCCTCCCTAGGCTTATTCTAGTCCACTAGTCCAATTAGGGTTTTAAACCAATCTAGTGCATCCAATAAGTTCATTTGTGTCATTCGATTAACATTTAGGTCAATTTCGTCCTCCTTGGGCTAATTCTAGTCCACTTAGGGTTTTTAACCAATCATGTGCATCCAATAGGTGTGTTAGTGTCATTGGATTAACTTTTAGGTCATTTTCGTCCTCCCTAGACTTATTCTTCTCCAATTAGGGTTTTAAACCAATCTAGTGCATCCAATAAGTTCATTTGTGTCATTCGATTAACATTTAGGTCAATTTCGTCCTCCTTGGGCTAATTCTAGTCCACTTAGGGTTTTTAACCAATCATGTGCATCCAATAGGTGTGTTAGTGTCATTGGATTAACTTTTAGGTCATTTTCGTCCTCCCTACGCTTATTCTTGTCCAATTAGAGTTTTTAACCAATCTTGTGCATCCAATAGGTGTGTTTGTGTCATTGGATTAACAATTAGGACATTTTCATCCTCCCTAGGCTTATTCTAGTCCAAATAGGGTTTTTAACCAATCTTGTTAATCCAATAAATTCATTTGTGTCATTCGATTAACATTTAGGTCATTTTTGTCCTTCGTAGGTTTCTTCTAGTCCAATTAGGGTTTTCAACCAATCTTGTGCATCAAATAAATTCATTTGTGTCATTGGATTAACATTTAGGTCAATTTCGTCCTCCTTGGGCTAATTCTAGTCCACTTAGGGTTTTTAACCGATCTTGTGCATACAATAGGTGTGTTTATGTCATAGGATTAACATTTTGGTCATCTTCGTCCTACCTAGGCTTGTTCTAGTTCAATTTGGGTTTTTAACACATCTTGTGCGTACAATAGGTGTGTTTGTGTCATAGGATTAACATTTAGGTCATTTTTGTCCTACCTAGGCTTGTGCTAGTCCAATAAGGGTTTTTAACAAATCTTGCCCATCCAATAGGTGAGTTTGTGTCATTGGATTAACATTTAGGTCATTTTTGTCCTCCCTAGGCTTATTCTAGTCCAAGTAGGGGTTTTAACCAATCTTGTGCATCCAATAGGTGTGTTTGTGTCATAGGATTAACATTTAGGTCATTTTTGTCCTCCCTAGGCTTATTCTAGTCCAAGTAGGGGTTTTAACCAATCTTGTGCATCCAATAGGTGTGTTTGTGTCATAGGATTAACATTTAGGTCATTTTTGTCCTCCCTAGGCTTATTCTAGTCCAAGTAGGGGTTTTAACCAATCTTGTGCATCCAATAGGTGTGTTTGTGTCATAGGATTAACATTTAGGTCATTTTTGTCCTCCCTAGGCTTATTCTAGTCCAAGTAGGGGTTTTAACCAATCTTGTGCATCCAATAGGTGTGTTTGTGTCATAGGATTAACATTTAGGTCATTTTTGTCCTCCCTAGGCTTATTCTAGTCCAAGTAGGGGTTTTAACCAATCTTGTGCATCCAATAGGTGTGTTTGTGTCATAGGATTAACATTTAGGTCATTTTTGTCCTCCCTAGGCTTATTCTAGTCCAAGTAGGGGTTTTAACCAATCTTGTGCATCCAATAGGTGTGTTTGTGTCATAGGATTAACATTTAGGTCATTTTTGTCCTCCCTAGGCTTATTCTAGTCCAAGTAGGGGTTTTAACCAATCTTGTGCATCCAATAGGTGTGTTTGTGTCATAGGATTAACATTTAGGTCATTTTTGTCCTACCTAGGCTTGTGCTAGTCCAATAAGGGTTTTTAACAAATCTTGCCCATCCAATAGGTGAGTTTGTGTCATTGGATTAACTTTTAGGTAATTTTCGTCCTCTCGAGGGTTATTCTTGTCCTATTATGGGTTTTATCCAATGTAGTGAATCCAATAAATTCATTTGTGTTATTGGATTAACGATTAGGTCATTTTCGTCCTCCATATTCTTATTCTTGTCGAATTAAGGTTTTTAACCAATCTTGTACATCCAATAAGTTCATTTGAGTCATTGGATAAAGATTTAGGTCATTTTCGTCCTCCCTAAGCTTATTCTAGTCCTATTAGAGTATTTAACCAAACTTCTGCATCCAATAAGTTCATTTGTGTCATTGGATTAAAATTTATTTCATTTTCATTCTCCCTCGTCTTATTCTAGTCCAAATAGGGTTTTTAACCAATGTTGTGCTTCCAATATGTGTGTTTGTGTCATTGGATTAACATTTAGGATATTTTCATCCTCCCTAGGCTTATTCTAGTCCAATTACGGTTTTTAACTAATCTTGTCAATCCAATAAGTTCATTTGTGTCATTCGATTAACATTTAGGTCATTTTTGTCCTCCCTAGGTTCATTCTAGTCCAATTAGGATTTTCAACCAATCTTGTGCATCAAATAAGTTCATTTGTGTCATTGGATTAACATCTAGGTCAATTTCGTCCTCCTTGGGCTAATTCTAGTCCAATTAGGGTTTTTAACCGATCTTGTGCATACAATAGGTGTGTTTGTGTTATAGGATTAACATTTTGGTCATCTTCGTCCTACCTAGGCTTGTTCAAGTCCAATTTGGGTTTTTAACACATCTTGTGCATACAATAGGTGTGTTTGTGTCATAGGATTAACATTTAGGTCATTTTTGTCCTACCTAGGCATGTGCTAGTCCAATAAGGGTGTTTAAAAAATCTTGTCCATCCAATAGGTGAGTTTGTGTCATTGGATTAACATTTAATTCTTTTCATCCTCCATAGGCTTATTCTAGTCCAATTAGGGGTTTTAACCAATCTTGTGCATCCAATAAGTTCATTTGTGGCTTTGGAATAACATTTATGTCATTTTAATCCTCCCTAGGCTTATTTTAGTCCAATTAGGGTTTTTAACCAATCTTGTGCATCCAATAAGTTCATTTGTGTCATTGGATTAACATTTAGGTCATTTTCGTCATCCCTGGGCTAATTCTAGTCCAATAAAGGGTTTTAACCAATCTTGTACATACAATAGGTGTCTTTGTGTCATAGGATTAACATTTAGGTCATTTTTGTCCTCCCTAGGCTTATTCTTGTCTAAATAGGGTTTTTAACAAATCTTGTGAATCCAATAGGTGCGTTTGTGTCATTGGATTAATATTTAGGACATTTTCATCCTCCCTAGGCTAATTCTAGTCCAATTAGGGATTTTAACCAATCTTATGCTACCAATAAGTTCATTTGTGTCATTGGATTAACATTTAGGTCATTTTCATCGTCCCTAGGATTATTCTAGTCCAATTAGGATTTTTAACCAATCTAGTGCATCCAATAAGTTCATTTGTGTCGTTGAATTAACATTTAGTTCATTTTCTTCCTCTCTAGGCGTATTCTAGTGAAATTAGGGTTTTTAACCAATCATGTGCATCCAATAGGTGTGTTTGTGTCATTGGATTAACTTTTAGGTCATTTTTGTCCTCCCTAGGCTTATTCTTGTCTAATTAGGGTTTTTAACCAATCATGTGCATCCAATAGGTGTGTTTGTGTCATTGGATTAACTTTTAGGTCATTTTTGTCCTCCCTAGGCTTATTCTTGTCTAATTAGGGTTTTTAACCAATCATGTGCATCCAATAGGTGTGTTTGTGTCATTGGATTAACTTTTAGGTCATTTTTGTCCTCCCTAGGCTTATTCTTGTCTAATTAGGGTTTTTAACCAATCATGTGCATCCAATAGGTGTGTTTGTGTCATTGGATTAACTTTTAGGTCATTTTTGTCCTCCCTAGGCTTATTCTTGTCTAATTAGGGTTTTTAACCAATCATGTGCATCCAATAGGTGTGTTTGTGTCATTGGATTAACTTTTAGGTCATTTTTGTCCTCCCTAGGCTTATTCTTGTCTAATTAGGGTTTTTAACCAATCATGTGCATCCAATAGGTGTGTTTGTGTCATTGGATTAACTTTTAGGTCATTTTTGTCCTCCCTAGGCTTATTCTTGTCTAATTAGGGTTTTTAACCAATCATGTGCATCCAATAGGTGTGTTTGTGTCATTGGATTAACTTTTAGGTCATTTTTGTCCTCCCTAGGCTTATTCTTGTCTAATTAGGGTTTTTAACCAATCATGTGCATCCAATAGGTGTGTTTGTGTCATTGGATTAACTTTTAGGTCATTTTTGTCCTCCCTAGGCTTATTCTTGTCTAATTAGGGTTTTTAACCAATCATGTGCATCCAATAGGTGTGTTTGTGTCATTGGATTAACTTTTAGGTCATTTTTGTCCTCTCTATGCTTATTCTTGTCCAATTAAGGTTTTTAACCAATCTTGTGAATCCAATAGGTGTGTTTGTGTCATTGGATTAATATTTAGGTCATTTTTATCCTCCCTAGGCTAATTCTAGTCCAATTAGAGATTTTAACAAATCTTATGCTACCAATAAGTTCATTTGTGTCATCGGATTAACATTACGGTCATTTTAATCCTCCCTAGGCTTATTTTAGTCCAATTAGTGTTTTTAACCAATTTTGTGCATCCAATGAGTTCATTTTTGTCATTGGATTAACTTTTAGGTAATTTTCGTTCTCCCTATGCTTATTCTTGTCTAATTAGGGTTTTTAACCAATCATGTGCATCCAATAGGTGTGTTTGTGTCATTGGATTAACTTTTAGGTAATTTTCGTTCTCCCTATGCTTATTCTTGTCTAATTAGGGTTTTTAACCAATCATGTGCATCCAATAGGTGTGTTTGTGTCATTGGATTATCTTTTAGGACATTTTTGTCCTCCCTATGCTTATTCTTGTCAAATTAGGGTTTTTAACCAATCTTGTGAATCCAATAGGTGTGTTGGGTCATTGGATTAATATTTAGGTCATTTTCATCCTCCCTAGGCTAATTCTAGTCCTATTAGGGATTTTAACCAATCTTATGCTACCAATAAGTTCATTTGTGTCATTGGATTAACATTAAGGTCATTTTAATCCTCCCTAGGCTTATTCTAGTCCAATTAGTGTTTTTAACCAATTTTGTGGATCCAATGAGTTCATTTTTGTCATTGGATTATGTTTTAGGTAATTTTCGTTCTCCCTATGCTTATTCTTGTCTAATTAGGGTTTTTAACCAATCATGTCCATCCAATTGGTGTGTTTGTGTCATTGGATTAACTTTTAGATCATTTTTGTCCTCCCTAGGCTTATTCTTGTCCAAATAGGGTTTTTAACAAATCTTGTGAATCCAATAGGTGCGTTTGTGTCATTGGATTAATATTTAGGTCTTTTTCATCCTCCCTAGGCTAATTCTAGTACAATTAGGGATTTTAACCAATCTTATGCTACCAATAAGTTCGTTTGTGTCATTGGATTAACGTTAAGGTCATTTTAATCCTCCCTAGCCTTATTCTTGTCCAATTATGATTTTTAGCCAATCTTGTGCTTCCAATAAGTTCATTTGTGTCGTTGAATTAACATTTAGTTCATTTTCTTCCTCTCTAGGCGTATTCTAGTGAAATTAGGGTTTTTAACCAATCATGTGCATCAAATAGGTGTGTCTGTGTCATTGGATTAACTTTTAGGTCATTTTCATCCTCCCTAGGCTTATTCTTGTCCAATAAAGGGTTTTTAACCAATCTGATGCATCCAATAGGTGTGTTAGTGTCATTGGATTAACAATTAGGTCATTTTCATCCTCCCTAGGATTATTCTAGTCCAATTAGGATTTTTAACCAATCTAGTGCATCCAATAAGTTCATTTGTGTCATTGGATTAACATTTGGGTCATTTTCATCCTCCCTAGGCTTATTCTTGTCCAATTAGGGTTTTTAACCAATCTTGTGCATCCAATGAGTTCATTTTTGTCATTGGATTAACTTTTAGTTAATTTTCATCATCCCTATGCTTATTCTTGTCTAATTAGGGTTTTTACCCAATCATGTGCATCCAATAGGATTGTTTATGTCATTGGATTAAATTTTAGGTCATTTTTGTCCTCCCTATGCTTATTCTTGTCTAATTAGGGTTTTTAACCAATCATGTGCATCCAATAGGTGTGTTTGTGTCATTGGATTAACTTTTAGGTCATTTTTGTCCTCTCTATGCTTATTCTTGTCCAATTAGGGTTTTTAACCAATCTTGTGAATCCAATAGGTGTGTTAGTGTCATTGGATGAATATTTAGGTCATTTTCATCCTCCCTAGGCTAATTCTAGTCCAATTAGGGATTTTAACAAATCTTATGCTACCAATAAGTTCATTTGTGTCATTAGATTAACATTACGGTCATCTTAATCCTCCCTAGGCTTATTCTAGTCCAATTAGTGTGTTTAACCAATTTTGTGCATCCAATGAGTTCATTTTTGTCATTGGATTAACTTTTAGGTAATTTTCGTTCTCCCTATGCTTATTCTTGTCTAATTAGGATTTTTAACCAATCATGTGCATCCAATAGGTGTGTTTGTGTCATTGGATTAACGTTTAGGAAATTTTTGTCCTCCCTATGCTTATTCTTGTCAAGTTAGGGTTTTTAACCAATCTTGTGAATCCAATAGGTGTTTGTGTCATTGGATTAATATTTTGGTCGTTTTCATCCTCCCCAGGCTAATTCTAGTCCAATTAGGGATTTTAACAAATCTTATGCTACCAATAACTTCATTTGTGTTATTGGATTAACATTAAGGTCATTTTAATCCTCCCTAGGCTTATTCTAGTCCAATTAGTTTTTTTAACCAATTTTGTGCATCCAATGCGTTCAATTTTGTCATTGGATTAACTTTTAAGTAATTTTCGTTTTCCCTATGCTTATTCTTGTCTAATTAGGGTTTTTAACCAATCATGTGCATCCAATTGGTGTGTTTGTGTCATTGAATTAACTTTTAGATCATTTTTGTCCTCCCTAGGCTTATTCTTGTCCAAATAAGGTTTTTAACCAATCTTGTGAATCCAACAGGTGCGTTTGTGTCATTGGATTAATATTTAGGTCTTTTTCATCCTCCCTAGGCTAATTCTAGTCCAATTAGGGATTTTAATCAATCTTATGCTACCAATAAGTTCATTTGTGTCATTGGACTAACATTCAGGTCATTTTAATCCTCCCTAGCCTTATTCTAGTCCAATTAGGGTTTTTAACCAATTTTGTGCATTTAATAACTTCATTTGTGTCATTGGATTAACATTTTGGTCATTTTCGTCCTTCTTGGGCTAATTCTAGTCCAATTAGGGTTTTTACCGAATCTTGTACATCCATCAGTTCATTTGTGTCATTGGATTAACATTTAGGTCATTTTCATCTTCCCTAAGCTTATTCTAGTCCAATTAGGGTTTTTAACCAATCTTGTGCATCCAATGAGTTCATTTTTGTCATTGGATTAACTTTTAGGTAATTTTCGTTCTCCCTATACTTATTCTTGTCCAATTAGGGTTTTTAACCAATCATGTGCATCCAATAGGTGTGTTTGTGTCATTGGATTATTATTTAGGTCTTTTTCATCCTCCCTAGGCTAATTCTAGTCCAATTAGGGATTTTAACCAATCTTATGCTACCAATAACTTCATTTGTGTCATTGGATTAACATTAAGGTCATTTTAATCCTCCCTAGGCTTATTCTAGTCCAATTTGGGATTTTAACCAATTTTGTGCATCCAATAACTTCATTTGTGTCACCGGATTAACATTTTGGTCATTTTTGTCCTCCTTGGGCTAATTCTAGTCCAATTAGGGTTTTTAATTAATCTAGTGCATCCAATTTTTCATTTGTGTCGTTGGATTAAAATTTGGGTCGTTTTCATCCGCCCTAGGCTGATTCTTGTCCAATTAGGGTTTTTATCCAATCTTTATATCCATAACTTCATTTGTGTCATTGGATTAACATTTAGGTCATTTTTATCTTCCCTAAGCTTATTCTAGTCCATGTATGGTTTTTAACCAATCTTGTGCATCCAATGAGTTCATTTTTGTCATTGAATTAACTTTTAGGCAATTTTCGTTCTCCCTATGCATATTCTTGTCCAATTAGGGTTTTTAACCAATAATGTGCATCCAATAGGTGAGTTTGTGTCATTGGATTAACTTTTAGGTCATTTTTGTCCTCCCTAGGCTTATTCTTGTCCAATTAGGGTTTTTAACCAATCTTGTGAATCCAATAGGTGTGTTTGTGTCATTGGATTAATATTTAGGTCATTTTCATCCTCGCTAGGCTAATTCTAGTCCAATTAAGGATTTTAACCAATCTTATGCTACCAATAAGTTCATTTGTGTCATTGGATTAACATTAAGGTCATTTTAATCCTCCCTAGGCTTATTCTAGTCCAATTAGTGTTTTTAACCAATCTTGTGCATCCAATGAGTTCATTTTTGTCATTGGATTAACTTTTAGGTAATTTTCGTTCTCCCTATGCTTATTCTTGTCCAATTAGGGTTTTTAACAAATCATGTGCATCCAATAGGTGTGTTTGTGTCATTGGATTAACTTTTAGGTTGTTTTTGTCCTCCCTAGGCTTATTTATGTCCAATTAGGGTTTTTAACCAATCTTGTGAATCCAATAGGTGCGTTTGTGTCATTGGATTAAAATTTAGGTCATTTTCATCCTCCCTAGGCTAATTCTAGTCCAATTAGGGATTTTAACCAATCTTATGCTACCAATAAGTTCATTTGTGTCATTGGACTAACATTAAGGTCATTTTAATCCTCCCTAGCCTTATTCTAGTCCAATTAGGGTTTTTAACCAATTTTGTGCATTTAATAACTTCATTTGTGTCATTGGATTAACATTTTGGTCATTTTCATCCTTCTTGGGCTAATTCTAGTCCAATTAGGGTTTTTACCGAATCTTGTACATCCATCAGTTCATTTGTGTCATTGGATTAACATTTATGTCATTTTCATCTTCCCTAAGCTTTTTCTAGTCCAATTAGGGTTTTTAACCAATCTTGTGCATCCAATGAGTTCATTTTTGTCATTGGATTAACTTTTAGGTAATTTTCGTTCTCCCTATGCTTATTCTTGTCCAATTAGGGTTTTTAACCAATCATGTGCATCCAATAGGTGTGTTTGTGTCATTGGATTATTATTTAGGTCTTTTTCATCCTCCCTAGGCTAATTCTAGTCCAATTAGGGATTTTAACCAATCATATGCTACCAATAACTTCATTTGTGTCATTGGATTAACATTAAGGTCATTTTAATCCTCCCTAGGCTTATTCTAGTCCAATTAGGGATTTTAACCAATTTTGTGCATCTAATAACTTCATTTGTGTAACTGGATTAACATTTGGGTCATTTTCGTCCTCCTTGGGCTAATTCTAGTCCAATTAGGGTTTTTAATTAATCTAGTGCATCGAATTTTTCATTTGTGTCATTGGATTAAAATTTGGGTCGTTTTCATCCGCCCTAGGCTTATTCTAGTCCAATTAGGGTTTTTAAACAATCTTTCACATCCATAAGTTCATTTGTGTCATTGGATTAACATTTGGGTCATTTTTTTCTTCCCTAAGCTTATTCTAGTCCAAGTAGGGTTTTTAACCAATCTTGTGCATCCAATGAGTTCATTTTTGTTATTGGATTAACTTTTAGGTAATTTTCGTTCTCCCTATGCATATTGTTGTCCAATTAGGGTTTTTAACCAATAATGTGCATCCAATAGGTGTGTTTGTGTCATTGTATTAACTTTTAGGTCATTTTTGTCCTCCCTAGGCTTATTCTTGTCCAATTAGGGTTTTTAACCAATCTTGTGAATCCAATAGGTGTGTTTTTGTCATTGGATTAATATTTAGGTCATTTTTATCCTCCCTAGGCTAATTCTAGTCCAATTAAGGATTTTAACCAATCTTGTGCTACCAATAAGTTCATTTGTGTCATTGGATTAACATTAAGGTCATTTTAATCCTCCCTAGGCTTATTCTAGTCCAATTAGGGTTTTTAACCAATCTTGTGCATCCAATAAGTTCATTTGTGTCATTGGATTAACATTAAGGTCATTTTAATCCTCCCTAGGCTTATTCTAGTCCAATTAGGGTTTTTAACCAATTTTGTGAATCCAATGCGTTCAATTTTGTCATTGGATTAACTTTTAGGTAATTTTCGTTTTCCCTATGCTTATTCTTGTCTAATTAGGGTTTTTAACCAATTATGTGCATCCAATTGGCGTGTTTGTGTCATTGGATTAACTTTTAGATCATTTTTGTCCTCCCTAGGCTTATTCTTGTCCAAATAAGGTTTTTAACCAATCTTGTGAATCCAATAGGGGCGTTTGTGTCATTGGATGAATATTTAGGTCTTTTTTATCCTCCCTAGGCTAATTCTAGTCCAATTAGGGATTTTAACCAATCTTATGCTACCAATAAGTTCATTTGTGTCATTGGATTAACATTTAGGTCATTTTCATCTTCCCTAAGCTTATTCTAGTCCAATTAGGGTTTTTAACCAATTTTGTGCATCCAATAACTTCATTTGTGTCATTGGATTAACATTTTGTTCATTTTCGTCCATCTTGGGCTAATTCTAGTCCAAATAGGGTTTTTACCGAATCTTGTACATCCATCAGTTCATTTGTGTCATTGGATTAACATTTAGGTCATTTTCATCTTCCCTAAGCTTATTCTAGTCCAATTAGGGTTTTTAACCAATCTTGTGCATCCAATGAGTTTATTTTTGTCATTGGATTAACTTTTAGGTAATTTTCGTTCTCCCTATGCTTATTCTTGTCCAATTAGGGTTTTTAACCAATCTTGTGCATGCAATAAGTTCATTTGTGTCATTGGATTAACATTTAGGTCATTTTCATCTTCCCTAAGCTTATTCTAGTCCAATTAGGGATTTTAACCAATCTTATGCTACCAATAACTTCATTTGTGTGATTGGATTAACATTAAGGTCATTTTAATCCTGCCTAGGCTTATTCTAGTCAAATTAGGGATTTTAACCAATTTTGTGCATCCAATAACTTCATTTGTGTCACTGGATTAACATTTTTGTCATTTTCGTCCTCCTTGGGCTAATTCTAGTCCAATTAGGGTTTTTAATTAATCTAGTGCATCCAATTTTTCATTTGTGTCATTGGATTAAAATTTGGGTCGTTTTCATCCGCCCTAGGCTGATTCTAGTCCAATTAGGGTTTTTATCCAATCTTTACATCCATAAGTTCATTTGTGTCATTGGATTAACATTTAGGTCATTTTTATCTTCCCTAAGCTTATTCTAGTCCAAGTAGGGTTTTTAACCAATCTTGTGCATCCAATGAGTTCATTTTTGTCATTGGATTAACTTTTAGGTAATTTTCGTTCTCCCTATGCATATTCTTGTCCAATTAAGGTTTTTAACCAATAATGTGCATCCAACAGGTGTGTTTGTGTCATTGGATTAACTTTTAGGTCATTTTTGTCCTCCCTATGCTTATTGTTGTCCAATTAGGGTTTTTAACCAATCTTGTGAATCCAATAGGTGTGTTTGTGTCATTGGATTAATATTTAGGTCATTTTCATCCTCCCTAGGCTAATTCTAGTCCAATTAGGGTTTTTAACCAATCATGTGCATCCAATTGGTGTGTTTATGTCATTGGATTAACTTTTAGGTAATTTTCGTTTTCCCTATGCTTATTCTTGTCTAATTAGGGTTTTTAACCAATTTTGTGCATCCAATGCGTTCATTTGTGTCATTGGATTAACATTAAGGTCATTTTAATCCTCCCTAGGCTTATTCTAGTCCAATTAGGGTTTTTAACCAATTTTGTGCATCCAATGCGTTCAATTTTGTCATTGGATTAACTTTTAGGTAATTTTCGTTTTCCCTATGCTTATTCTTGTCTAATTAGGGTTTTTAACCAATCATGTGCATCCAATTGGTGTGTTTATGTCATTGGATTAACTTTTAGGTCATTTTTGTCCTCCCTAGGCTTATTCTTGTCCAATTAGGGTTTTTAACCAATCTTGTGAATCCAATAGGTGTGTTGGTGTCATTGGATTAATATTTAGGTCATTTTCATCCTCCCTAGGTTAATTCTACTCCAATTAGGGATTTTAACCAATCTTATGCTACCAATAAGTTCATTTGTGTCATTGGATTAACATTAAGGTCATTTTAATCCTCCCTCGGCTTATTCTAGTCCAATTAGGGTTTTTAACCAAATTTGTGCATCCAATGCGTTCAATTTTGTCATTGGATTTACTTTTAGGTAATTTTCGTTTTCCCTATGCTTATTCTTGTCTAATTAGGGTTTTTAACCAATCATGTGCATCCAATTGGTGTGTTTATGTCATTGGATTAACTTTTAGGTCATTTTTGTCCTCCTTAGGCTTTTTCTTGTCCAATAGGTGTGTTTGTGTCATTGGATTAACTTTTAGGTTGTTTTTGTCCTCCCTAGGCTTATTTATGTCCAATTAGGGTTTTTAACCAATCTATTGAATCCAATAGGTGTGTTTGTGTCATTGGATTAAAATTTAGGTCATTTTCATCCTCCCTAGGCT
Source organism: Cicer arietinum (assembly GCF_000331145.2). Classification (NCBI taxonomy): domain Eukaryota; kingdom Viridiplantae; phylum Streptophyta; class Magnoliopsida; order Fabales; family Fabaceae; genus Cicer; species Cicer arietinum. The sequence continues at coordinate 22,082,517 of NC_021164.2, read as the reverse complement.
AATTCTAGTCCAATTAGGGATTTTAACCAATCTTATGCTACCAATAAGTTCATTTGTGTCATTGGATTAACATTAAGGTCATTTTAATCCTCCCTAGTCTTATTCTAGTCCAATTATGGATTTTAACCAATTTTGTGCATCCAATAACTTCATTTGTGTCAATGGATTAACATTTTGGTCATTTTCGTCCTTCTTGGGCTTATTCTAGTCATATTAGGGTTTTTCCCGAACTTGTACATCTATCAGTTCATTTTTGTCATTGGATAAACATTTAGGTCATTTTCATCTTTCCTAAGCTTATTCTAGTCCAATTAGGGTTTTTAACCAATCTTGTGCATCCAATGAGTTCATTTTTGTCATTGGATTAACTTTTAGGTAATTTTCGTTCTCCCTATGCTTATTCTTGTCCAATTAGGGTTTTTAACCAATCTTGTGCATCCAATACGTTCATTTGTGTAATTGGATGAACATTTAGGTCATTTTCGTCCTCCCTAGGCTAATTCTAGTCCAATTAGGGATTTTAACCAATCTTATGCTACCAATAAGTTCATTTGTGTCATTGGATTAACATTAAGGTCATTTTAATCCTCCCTAGTCTTATTCTAGTCCAATTATGGATTTTAACCAATTTTGTGCATCCAATAACTTCATTTGTGTCAATGGATTAACATTTTGGTCATTTTCGTCCTTCTTGGGCTTATTCTAGTCATATTAGGGTTTTTCCCGAACTTGTACATCCGTCAGTTCATTTGTGTCATTGGATTAACATTTAGGTCATTTTCATCTTTCCTAAGCTTATTCTAGTCCAATTAGGGTTTTTAACCAATCTTGTGCATCCAATGAGTTCTTTTTTGTCATTGGATTAACTTTTAGGTAATTTTCATTCTCCCTATGCTTATTCTTGTCCAATTAGGATTTTTAACCAATCATGTGCATCCAATAGGTGTGTTTGTGTCATTGGATTAACATTTAGGTCATTTTTCATCCTCCCTAGGCTTATTCTAGTCCAATTAGGGTTTTTAACAAATCTTGTGCATCCAATAAGTTCATTTGTTTCATTCGATTAACATTTAGGTAATATCGTTCTCGTTAGGCTTATTGTTGTCCAATTTGGGTTTTTAACCAATTTTGTGTATCCAATAGGTGTGTTTGTGTCATTGGATTAACTTTTGGGCCATTTTCGTCCTCGGTAGCCTTATTCTTGTCCAATTAGAGTTTTTAACCAATCTTGTGAATCCAATAGGTGTGTTTGCGTCATTGGATTAATATTTAGGTCATTTTCATCCTCCCTAGGCTAATTCTAGTCCAATTATGGATTTTAACCATTCTTATGCTACCAATAAATTCAGTTGTGTCATTGGATTAACATGAAGTTCATTTTAATCCTCCCTAAGCTTATTCTAGTCTAATTAGGGACTTTAACCAATCTTGTGCATCCAATGAGTTCATTTTTGTCATTGGATTAACTTTTAGGTAATTTTCGTTCTCCCTATGCTTATTCTTGTCCAATTAGGGATTTTAACCAATCATGTGCATCCAATAGGTGTGCTTGTGTCATTGGATTAACATTTAGGTCATTTTTATCCTCCCTAGGCTTATTCTAGTCCAATTAGGGTTGTTAACCAATCTTGTACATCCAATAAGTTCATTTGTGTCATTCGATTAACATTTAGGTAATATCGTTCTCCCTAGGCTTATTTTTGTCCAATTTGGGTTTTTAGCCAATGTTGTGCATCCAATAGGGGTGTTTGTGTCATTGGATTAACTTTTAGGTCATTTTCATCATCCCTAGGATTATTCTTGTCGAATTAGGGTTTATAACTAATCTTGTGCATCCAATAGGTGTCTTTTTGTCATTGGATTATCATTTAGCAAATTTTCGTCCTCCCTAGCCTTATTTTAGTCCAATAAGGGTTCTTAACCAAACTTGTGTATCCAATAGGTATGTTTGTGTCATTGATTTAACATTTCAATAAGTTCATTTTAACCAATCTTGTGCATCCAATAAGTTCATTTGTGCCATTTGATTATTTTTTAGGTCATTTTCGTCCTCACTAGACTTCTTCTTTTCCAATTAGGGTTTTTATCCAATCTTGTGCGTCCAATAGGTTGGTTTGTGTGATTGGATTAACACTAAGGTCATTTTCCTCCTCCCCAGGCTTATTCTTGTCCAATTAGGGTTTTTAACCCATCTAATGCATCCAATAGGTGTGTTTGTATCATTGGATTAACATTTAGGTCATTTTCATCCTCCCTCGACTTATTCTAGTCCAATTTGGGTTTTTAAACAATCTTGTGCATACAATAGGTGTGTTTGTGTCATAGGAATAATATTTAGGTCGTTTTTAACCTACCTAGGCTTGTTCTTGTTGAATTAGGGTTTTTAACCAATCTTGTGCATCAAATAGGCGTGTTTGTGTAATTGGATTAACAGTTAGGTCATCTTCATTCTCCCCAGGCTTTTTAGCCAATCTTGTGCATCCAATAGGTGAGTTTGTGTCATTGGATTAACATTTAAGTCATTTTTGTCCTCCATAGGCTTATTCTAGTCAAATTAGTGGATTTAATCAATCTTGTGCATCCAATAAACTCATTTGTGTCATTAAATTTACTTTTAGGTCATTTTCATTATCCCTAGGATTATTCTTGTTGAATTAAGGTTTTTAACTAATCTTGTGCATCCAATAGGTGTCTTTTTGTCATTTTCATTTTTGTCATTAAATTTACTTTTAGTTAATTTTCGTGCTCCCTAGGCTTATTTTAATCAAATTAGGGTTTTTAACAAAACTTGTGCATCCAATAGGTATGTTTTTGTCATTGATTTAACATTTCAGTCATTTTCATCTTCCCTAGGCTTATTCTAGTCAATTATGGTTTTTAACCAATCTTGTGCATCCAATAAGTTCATTTGTGTCATTTAATTATTTTTTAGGTCATTTTCGTCCTCACTAGACTTATTCTTGTCCCTAAGCTTATTCTAGTCCAATTAGGATTTTTAACCAATGTTGATCATCCAATAAGTTCATTTTTTTCATTGGATTAACTTTTAGGTCATTTTCGTCCTCCTTATGCTTATTCTTTTTCAATTAGGGTTTTTAACCAATCTTGTGCATCCTATATGTTTGTTTATGTCATTGGATTAACTTTTATGTCATTTTCTTCGTCTAGAGGCTTGTTCTTGTCCAATTAGGGTTTTTAACCAATCTAATGCATCCAGTAGGTGTGTTTGTGTCATTGGATTAATATTTTGGTCAATTTCATCCTCTCTAGGCTTATTCTAGTCCAATTAGGGATTTTAACCAGTCTTATGCTTTCCAATAAGTTCATTTGTGTCATTGGATTAACATTTAGGTCAGTTTAATCTTGTGCATCTAATAAGTTCATTTGTGTCATTGGATTAACATTTAGGTCATTTTCATCTTCCCTAGGCTTATTCTAGTCCAATTACGGTTTTTAACCAATCTTGTGCATCCAATATGTTCATGTGTGTCATTGGATTAACTTTTTGGTCATTTTCGTCATCCCTAGGCTTATTGTTGTCTAATTAGGGTTTTTAAGCAATCTTGTGCGTCCAATACGTGTGTGTGTGTCATCGGATTAACATTTAGGTCATTTTCATTTTCCCTAACCTATTCTAGTCCTATTAGGGTTTTTAACCAATATTGTGCATCCAATAAGTTCCATTGTGTCATTGGATTAACATTTTGGTCATTTTCGTCCTCCATAGGCTTATTCTAGCCCAATTAGGGGGTTTATCCAATCTTGTGCATCCAATAAGTTCATTTGTGTCATTGGATTAACATTTAGGTCGGTTTCGTCCTCCTTGGGCTAATTCTACTCCGATTACGTGTTTTAACCAATCTTGTGTATACAATAGGTGTGTTTGTGTCATTGGATTAATATTTAGGTTATTTGCGTCCTACTTAGGCTTATTCTTGTCCAATTAGCGTTTTTAACCAATCTTGTGCATCCAATATGTGTGTTTGTGTCATTGGATTATCATTTACGTCATTTTCATCATTATAAGGCTTATTCTAGTCCAATTAGGGTTTTTAACAAATCTTGTGCATCCAATATGTGTGTTTGTGTCATTGGATGAACATTTAGGTCATTTTTGTCCTCCTTAGGCTTATTCTTGTCCAATTAGGGTTTTTAACAAATCTTGTGCATCCAATAAGTTCATTTGTGTCATTGGATTAACTTTTAGGCCAATTTCGTCATCCCTAGGCTTATTCTTGTCTAATTAGGGTTTTTAGCTAATCTTGTGCATGCAATAGGTTCATCTGTGTCATTGGATTAACTTTTAGGTCATTTTAATCATCCCTAGGCTTATTCTTGTCGAATTAGGATTTTTAACCAATCTTGTGCATCCAATAGGTGTCTTTGTGTCATTGGATGATCATTTAGCTCATTTTCGTCCTCCCTAGGCTTATTCTAGTCCAATTAGTGTTTTTAACCAAACTTGTCCATCCAATAGATATGTTTGTTGTAAGTCATGAGCTTCCCTGATCATGTTTTTTATTTAATTCCCAAACATAGAATACATATGAAGTATTTGATTGATCTAATGATTTGAATTGAGAAACATTTCAGGCAAACAAGCAGACACTATACACTTGGAACAGAAGCTTGGAACTCAAGGAATCAACCAAAATTGGAGGATGTGCTTGAGAAAGATGCAAATATGTATAGTGTGATTAGTTGTCATAGTAGTTGTTTTAGTAGACTAATCACTATGATTTCATACTTAAGTATTTGCCAAAGAAAGTAAATCAATCAACTAATAAGTCAATTGATGAATCAATTGGGCAATCGATTGTCTGACTCAGAACAAGAGTTTTTACTACGTAAATCGATTGGGAAATCGATTACTTAAAGGTTCTTAGTGAAACCTGAGTTCTGGGCTTAATCCAATCTATTGGACAATCGATTGGAACATCAATTGAGTAATCGATTGTGTGATTTAAAGAACCAACCTATTACTGAATCAATCGATTGGCAAATCGATTGTGACAAAGTTTTTTCATCAGGAATAAGTTCTGTGATCCATCAAATCGATTGGGACATCAATTGAATTAGATTTCTTAAACTACAAGTTTTGTGATAATCGATTAGGTAATCGATTGAAGTTAATCATTTATCAGAAACACTTTGAATAAATCGATTGACACATTGATTTTGACAAATGGCTGAGTTTCTTTAACCAGCACAATCGATTGGCAAATCGATTGAAGCTGAATGTCTGAGTCACTGTGACTAGCACAATCGATTGAAGCTAAATGTTTGAGTTACAGGAAGAATTCAGCTCATTGCCAAATCGATTAGGACTATGAATATACGTCGACTGAGCAATCGATTGTTTTGATCTCGTTGTTTGAACAAAACACCTATAAACGATTACTCAAATCAATTCTGATATATTCTTAGTTTCAGTTTCTGATTCATGTATTA
>NC_021164.2:22074209-22076926 GCF_000331145.2 Cicer arietinum | reverse complement strand
TTTTTCATCAGGAATAAGTTCTGTGATCCATCAAATCGATTGGGACATCAATTGAATTAGATTTCTTAAACTACAAGTTTTGTGATAATCGATTAGGTAATCGATTGAAGTTAATCATTTATCAGAAACACTTTGAATAAATCGATTGACACATTGATTTTGACAAATGGCTGAGTTTCTTTAACCAGCACAATCGATTGGCAAATCGATTGAAGCTGAATGTCTGAGTCACTGTGACTAGCACAATCGATTGAAGCTAAATGTTTGAGTTACAGGAAGAATTCAGCTCATTGCCAAATCGATTAGGACTATGAATATACGTCGACTGAGCAATCGATTGTTTTGATCTCGTTGTTTGAACAAAACACCTATAAACGATTACTCAAATCAATTCTGATATATTCTTAGTTTCAGTTTCTGATTCATGTATTAAAAGAATCGATTGGCAAATCGATTCATGCTTATATTTTCAAGATTCAAGAAAAACAAGACACATGAGCAAGATTCAAGCTTGTTTTAAACCTTTATATAATCGGTTGAGCAATCGATTGTCTTGATGTTTTTCTGAATATATATAAGCTGATTCAATCACTTTTTTAATAATAACTTTTTGAATAACAACTGTTACATTTTTTTCAAAAACAAAAAGACTGAAAAACACTTTGAGAGAAAAGTTGTTACATCACACAAATACTCATTGGCTAAATACTTTTGTGTGAAATCCTACATTGTGATTGAGTCAAAGTCTTGATATTCTTTAATTCTTTGTGAAAGACAAATTTCTGTAATTGAAGTTTTAGAAATCCAGTAAGTACACTGGTGGTTATCTTTTGGGATGCTTGTGTTCATCTAAAATAAGCCTCAGCTTGATCTCGCTAGAGTTTGACGATTAACTCTTAGGGATAGGTTGGTATTGCGATAGAAGTGGTTGTGAGTTTGATGGATAGGCTGTGACGCTGGAAATTCTGTAAAAATATTCCTCAAATCATTCTAGTGAAATGCTGAAACCTGTGTTGGATTTCAGGACTGGATGTATGCTATAAAAGTGATAGCTGAACCAGTATAAATATCCTGGTGCACTATTTCCTATCTCTCTTTACTTTTCATATTAATCTTGCATGTGATTATAAATTCTCGCTGTGTATAATCTGTATGAATCTTTTACTGTTAAAATAGGAATTAAAATTAAACAAGTTGTATTTGATTTTAATTCATCACTTAGGAAACAATTAGATGATATTAATTCTCGCATTTTTTTTTCAAATAGAAGCCATAATTTCCTACATTTGTGTCATTGGATTAACATTTAGGTCATATTCATCCTCCCTAGGCTTATTCTAGTCCAATTAGGGTTTTAAACCAATCTTGTGCATCCAATAAGTTCATTTATGTCATTGGATTAATTTTTTAGGTCATTTTCCTCTTCCATAGGCTTATTCTTGTCCAATTAAGGTTTTTAACCAATCTTGTGCATCTAATAGGTGTGTTTGTGTCATTGGATTAACATTTAGGTTATTTTCATCCTCCCTAGGCATATTCTAGTCGAATTAGGGTTTTTAACCAATCTTGTGCATCTAATAGGTGTGTTTGTGTCATTGGATTAACATTTAGGTTATTTTCATCCTCCCTAGGCATATTCTAGTCGAATTAGGGTTTTTAACCAATTTTGTGCATCCAATAGGTGTGTTTGTGTCATTGTATTAACATTTAGGTCATTTTCATCATCTTGAGGCTAATTCTAGTCCAATTAGGGTTTTTAACCAATCTTGTGCATCCAATAGGTGTTGGAAAAATATGACTTCTTTTGATTCAGAATAAGAGAATTAAGATCAAATCCAATGTATTCAATTTTAATTCCTATATTAACTATGCAAGATTCATACACAAAGTACACAGCGGAAATAGTAGATCGCATACAAGATGAACATGAAAAGTAAAGAGATAAGGGATAGAGAGATTGCACCGAGATTTTATACTGGTTCAGTCGTCTATCAGACGACCTACGTCCAGTCCCGAAATAAAATGATTTCGGCCTTTTTTCAATAGAATCTTAGAGTATTTTACAGATGTTCCAGCGCTCCCGGCCTATCAATTTTATAACTCTCTCTCTATTCTATTCAGCGACCATTGTATCCCAGAGTTCCTCTACAAACTCTTCCAAGATCACAGTAAAACTTCTTCTTGATGAGTCCTCTCAACAACGAAGATAGCTACCAGTTTCCAAACTGGATTTTCCAAACTTTCAGTTACACAGAATTGTATTTTACAAAGAACTAAAGAAGTATTATGAATTTGACTCAATCACTATATTGGTTCTCACACAAAAGGTATTTGGGCAATGAATGTTTGTGTGATTGTAAAACTTTTCTCTCAAGATTGTTCAAAGGCTGTGAAAAGTTTTCCAAAAGATTGTGCCAAAGATTTTCAAAAGTTGTGAAAGTTTTTCTTTCAAAAGTGATTGAATCAGCTTATATATATTCAAAGAAAATACCAGGACAATCGATTTCCTAATCGATTTTATAAAGCTTTAATCGATTGCTTAATCGATTTTCGCATGTCTTGTTTTTCTTGAATCTTGACCATATAAGCATGAATCGATTTGCCAATCGATTCTTTTAATACATCAATCAGAACTGAAGCTATGATTTTCTTCAAATCGATTGAGTAATCGATTATAGATGTTTTGTTCCAACAACGAGATCAAAACAATCGATTTC
>NC_021164.2:22058624-22074174 GCF_000331145.2 Cicer arietinum | reverse complement strand
AGCTTCAATCGATTCGTCAATCGATTGTGCTGATCACAGTGAATCAGACTTTTGCATCAATCGATTTTCCAATCGATTGTGCTGATCAAAGTGACTCAGACATAAACATCAATCGATTTGCCAATCGATTGTGCTTGTTACAGAACCTCAGCCATTTTGACAAAATATATTTGCTAATCGATTTAATCAAAGTTTGTTCTGATGAATGATTATCTGCAATCGATTGCTTCAAACTTGGAGTTTAAGAAAACTAAATCAATTGATGTCCCAATCGATTTGTTGCATCACATAACTTATTTCTGATTTTAAAACTTGGTCACAATCGATTGGTCAATCGATTGTTTCCATAACTGGTTGTTTCTGTGACTTGCTAAATCGATTGCTTAATGGATTGCTCAATCGATTGTCCAATCGATTAGAGTTATCCCAGAACTCAGGTTTCACCAAAAAACATTTAACCAATCGATTGCCCAATCGATTTGTGTAGTGAAAACACTTGTTTTGAGTCAAACAATCGATTTATCAATCGATTCATCAATTGCTTTATTTGTTGATTGACTTATATTCATTGGCAAAGGCTTAAGTGTGAGACCATAGTGATTAGTCTACTAAACTTATTTACTATGACACCTAATAACACTATACATTTTGCGTCTTTCTCAAGTGCATCCTCCAACTTTGGTTGATTCCTTGAGTTACAAGCTATTGTTCCAAGTGTGTGGTGTCTTCTTGTTTACCTGAAATATTTCTCAATTCAAAACATTAGATCAATCAAATATTTCACATGTACTGTGTGTTTGGGAATTAAATCAAAAACATGATCAAGGAAGCTCATGACTTACAAACTCCCTCTTTTTGATTTAATGACAAATACACAGTTTTAACATTGAGATTATTTTAAAATCTCCCCCTGAGTTTTGGAATGTATGATACATTTCAATAACATCAGTACAAAAAGATATCAGAGTGCAAACAGGGTACAATGTTGTGTATCAGAATACATTGTATCAGAGTAGAATTACATTAGATCACAAGTTAGCATATATCAGAGTGAATATCAGATTATAGCATTATGTTATCAGTGCATATGTAGCATATCAGATCATGTGGCATATCAGTATTGCATATACATATATCAGAGCATATATCCATACATCAGAGCATTATGTGATCACATTGTAACATATTAGAGCAAAAAATAATCGCAAGTTAAAATCAATCTCCCCCTTTTGTTATAAAAGCAAAAAGAAATATACATAGAGAGTTGATTAAACAAAACAAAAGATATATACATAAAAAAAATTACAATGACAGCAAATCAAGAGTAGTACAAGAGCATGACAAACAACAAAGACACTAAACTTAAACAACGAATCTAGGGTTGATCCTCATTATTACAAGCAGGAGAAGGAGAGACCGTTGTATTAACCTCAGCAGGTGTCTCCTCCCCATGAGAATCAGATTCATCTAGGTTGACTGGGTTTGGATCTTCGGCTGATTGTCGTCCGATCTCTGCAATGTATTCAAAAGACATTTTGAGCCCCAAGTGCTCCTGAATAGCAGAAACATCCTGAACGACGGTGTCCAAAAATGCTTGAAGCTTGTGAAGAGAGGCTTCCATCCTTTCGTTGTGGGCAGCTTGAATCTTCATAAACTCCAGCAGCTTCGCCATGATCTCAGAAGATGCTTCAGATTGTGCAGGTGGTTGGGCACTTGCTTGGGCTTGATCAACACTGGGTTGTGCATGATTAGCAGTAGATGGAGTTCTTGTCCATACTCCATTAATGCGTCGCAGCTGCATTTGGTTCACAATTGATTCACCAAATGTCAGTGTGGTTTTGAGAGATTCTTCATTGGCTAGAGACACCTTGAAATGCCTCAGAATCTTTGTCACCACTTGGGGATAGGGTAGGATGTGCTTTCCTTGTGCTGATTCCATCATGTTCAGCAACACTATCCAAGCCCAGCTCATTCTGAGCTCTTTGTACAACCCCCACAGCAGGATAATATCCTGAGCTCTTTTTACCTTTGATTTCAGCAGCAAAACCAGTCTTGGGTAGAATGAAGGTGGAGTAAAAAGCACGTATCAACTTCGGATAGACTTCCAGTGATGAAGAAAGGAAATCTTCTAGTCCATGAAATCTCAAATGATTTTGAAAAACAAAACCATTTGTATCAAAAAAAGTGAAATCCAATGTTCTGGCTTCTTGGATTTTTCTTTTTAGAAAAGAGTCAGGAAGATACTTGCCTTCCACTAGTTTATCCTTTGAAGGCTAAGCCTTCTTTGGTGGAGATGAAGGCTTCTTCTTCTTCTGGGTGGCTCCCTTCATAGCATCACCCATTAATTTTTCTGTCTGAGGAGCCTTCCTCTTCTTGCTTGGTTCCTGAGTGGTGGCAACAGCTTTGCCTTTAACATTAGCCAACACTTTATGGGTAGAAATCGAAACACGTTTAGCTGGAGGTGAGGGAGGTGGAGGAGGTGAAGGTGAAAGAGTTCTTCCACTTGAGGTAGAAGAAGAGTCTAGTGAGATGGATTTTGATGATGATGATGGGCGTCTGGCAGTTTGTTTTACTCGAGCCATGGTAGTTTGTTGATTGAAGATTGATGACAGAGGAGGATTAGATGTAGAGAAATTTGAAGTTGGATGAGTGAACTGAGAGTAGAGTGTGAAAATATATTGTGAAATCGATTTAGGGTTTACCAGGGTTTTTATAGCACTGTACAAAATCGATTGCCCAATCGATTGTTTTTCACTTCTGGGTTTACCAAATCGATTGCCCAATCGATTAGGTTGACGTGGTTAAAAAAACTATCCGTTACACCCACTTCCAACAGCTTTATTTTTCTCAACGGACGTATTGTCAATCAATTTCCAAATCGATTGTGTAAATTATACTTCTTTACTAAATCGATGTCCAAATCGATTGCCTCCTATGTTCATAAATCTTCAAAACGCAACATCGATTCCCAAATTGATTGTTATAAGTTTAGGTCCAAAACAAAGTTGATCCAATCGATTTCCCAATCGATGCTCGGGTTTGAGTCTGAAAAACTTTTCAAATTTGTAGATGACTTGACCAAACAATCGATTATCCAATCGATTCCTTAAACCATTTTCCAAATATATAATCGATTTACCAATCGATTGAGATAAAACAAACTTCAGCAATCTGGCTTCTGAGATGTGATCAATCGATTATTAAATCAATTCCAGTGATAGTAACACAGAGAAATAAACATTAAGCACCAAACAAATCGATTTAGCAATCGACTATCGTGTTTCCAAATTACCAAATTTAAAACACTATGCATTATAAATCGATTATACAATCGATTAGGTAATGCATTTTTCCTATCTAGCCACAAGATAATCGATGTAGCAATTGATTGTTGCATATGGATCAGATTTCATTGAGATCAATAATGCCAAGTTTCATTCTTATAAAGAAGAAACTATCCTTGGGCAAGGCCTTGGTGAAAATGTCAGCCAACTGCTCAGTTGTATTCCTATCAAGCTTCTAAACACAGTCACATCTACATGTTTACCCTTCTCATCTTTATCTAAGTAGCAGGCTTGACTCATAGGTGTATCAATGGATTTAAACTTATCAAAACCAAATTTCTTTAAAAGATCATTGCAGTATTTGGTTTGACTTAGGAAAATGCCATTCTTGCTTTGTTTGATTTGAAATCCCAAGAAGTAAGTCAATTCTCCCATCATGGACATTTCAAATCTACCTTTCATTGTATTTTCAAAATCTTTACAAAGCTTATCATTTGTTGATCCAAATATTATGTCATCAACATAAATTTGTACCAATAGAATGTCTTTTCCTTGTCTTTTGATGAAAAGTGTCTTATCCACATTTTCCCTTGAAAAACTTTCTTGTAAGAGGAAATTGCTCAGCTTGTCATACCAAGCTCTTGGAGCTTGTTTCAAGCCATAGAGGGCTTTTGTCAGTTTAAACACATGATTCAGAAGCTTAGGATCTTCAAAACCAGGTGTTTGACTCACAAAAACTTCCTCCTGGATGTCTGCATTTAAAAAGGCACTTTTAACATCCATCTGATAAAGTTTTAAAGTCCATTATACATGAATAAGCAAGCAGGATTCTAATGGCTTCTAGTCTAGCTACTGGGGCATAGGTTTCATTATAGTCTATTCCCTCTTCTTGGTTGTAACTCTTGGCCACTAACCTAGCTTTATTCCTAGTAATAACACCATTCTCATCCATTTTGTTTCTGAATACCCACCTAGTTCCTATGACATGTTTATCCTCTGGTTTCGGAACTAGAGTCCACACTTGGTTTCTCTCAAACTGATTGAGCTCCTCTTGCATGGCTACTATCCAGTCATGGTCCATAAGAGCTTCCTTAATGTTTTTGGGTTCTATTTGAGAAACAAAGGCAGTAAAGTTGCAAAATTCTCTAAGTGATTTTCTGGTTGAAACTCCTTTTGAGATCTCTCCAATAATGTTGTCTATGGGATGGTTTTTGGTAAACTTCCATTCTTTGGGTAAATCATCTTCCCTAATAGGTTCTACATAGTCAAGGTTGGTTGGAGGTACAGGTTCACTAGGTTCTATTGGTTCAGATTCTACAATATCATCCAATGAGTTACCAACTATAGAAGGAGTTTTGTTCAGGTTTTCAGCAAACAATTCATCAAACTTTACATGAACTGACTCCTCTATAGTTTTGGTTCTTTTATTGTAGATTCTGTAAGCTTTACTAGACTAGGAATACCCTAGAAATATACCCTCATCTGCCTTAGGATCAAACTTACCTAGATGTTCTTTGCCATTGTTTAACACAAAGCACTTACACCCAAAGACCCTAAAGTAAGATATGTTAGGTTTTCTACCCTTGTATAACTCATAGGGAATCTTTCTAAGTATAGGTCTAATAAGAACCCTATTCACTACATGAGTGGCAGTGTTTATGGCATCAGCCCAAAAGTATTTAGGAAGGTTAGAGTCCTTAAGCATGGTCCTAGCTAGTTCCTCTAAGGACCTATTCTTCCTCTCTACTACTCCATTTTGCTGTGGAGTTCTAGGTGCTGAATATATGTGTTGGATACCATGATGTTCACAGTAGGTTTGAAAAGAATCATTTTGGAATTCACCTCCATGATCACTTTTGATGGATATGATTTTCTGGTTATTCTCATTTTGAACCAAAGTAGCAAATTTCTTAAAAGTTGAGAATGCCTCACTCTTGTGAGTCAGAAAATATGTCCATGTGAACCTAGTGTAATCATCTACCAGCACATACCCATATAGTTTCCTCCGAAGCTTCTAACCTGAGATGGACCAAACAAGTCCATGTGTACCAACTCCAAGACTCTATTGGTTTGAACTAAGTCTATAGGGGGGAAAGAAGACTTAACTAGCTTGCTCCTCTCACAAGAGTCACATAACCTATCCTTAGAAAACGTCCTATTTGGGAGGCCTAGGACTAACTGCTTACTAACAAGTCTATTCAAGTGATCCATATGAATATGGGCCACTCTCTTATGCCACAGCCAGTTCTCATCAGCATTAGATAATAAGCAACATATGTCATTTGCAGGTAAGGAATCAAAATCTATCATGTAAATATTGTTAACTCTTTTAACTGTCAATTTCATACCTTTAACTTCCTTATGCTCAAGTGTGCAACACATAGAGGTAAAATGTACCTGGAATCCCTTGTCACACAGCTGGCTGATACTTAGCAAGTTGTGCTTTAGATCCTTGACATACAGAACATCTTTAATTACTGTAGATGATTTGTTTCCGATGTCTCCAAAGCTTAAGATCTTCCCTTTGTTATTGTCACCATATTTGACATAGCCTCCTTCCTTTAAGTTCAGAGACAAGAACTTTGACTTGTCTCCAGTCATATGCTTGGAGCATCCACTGTTCAGATACCATGATTGATTCCTGGATGCCAAGCATATCTGCAAAAATGATTCAAGTTTTGGATTTAGGTACCCAATTCAAATTGGGTCCTAGGGGGTTAGTTTCAAATGCTTGTGACTTAACTTTCCAAATTTGTTTCCATCCTCTGTTGGCAAGTTTTTTCAGTTTGCAGTTGAAAACCATATGTCCTTTTTGGCAACAAAAATGACATACAACAGCAGGGGATGATTTCCGATTTGGTCTAGTAAAGTTATCATGCATTTGTTTTGATTTAACAAACTTTTGATGCCCTTTAACATGCATGTTTTGTTTATAGCCAAGTCCAGTTTTAACATTTAGATTTCTTTGATTTCTAAGAAGTCTATCTAAGTTGTTTTTACCACTATTAAACTTAGCTATATCACATTTCAATGCACATGCTTCTTTTTTCAAATCTTCATTTATGTCTTTAAGAGACATATGTTTCAAATTAATCTCATCATACATCATGCATTTCTCTTCTAGCAGTTTCTTAGTACTGATTAATTGTTTGAGAACACTAACATATTTAGTATGCAATTCATTAAAGGCATCGTGCAGTTCATCATAGGATGGATTAGAGGTTGTACTTACTTCACTGTCAGATTCTGAGTCAGTATTTTCCATGAGGCACAAGTTAGCCTCTTCATCTTCAGAATCATCAGATGAATCTTCATCATTGTCGTTCCAGGCAATGTAAGCTCTCTTTGTTGAAGGTTGTTGATCATTTCCTTTAGTCTTCACAGGCTTGTTTTTGTTCTGCATTTATACCACTCAGATCTGATGTGACCTGTTTTACCACATTCATAGCAAGTTATGACTTTGCTATCATTGGTATCACTTTTGCTGAAGCCTTTAGTCTTTGAATTCTGTGGTTTTCTTGACTGGCTTCCTTTCTTTTTCAAAAATTTCTTGAATTTTCTGACCAACATCCCTATCTCAGGCTCTTCATCAGATTCACTTTCTGAATCATTAGTATCTGGTTAAGATTTTGCTTTGTGAGTCCGAGCCTTCAGTGAAAGTCCTTTGCTTTTCCTGGTAGATTGTTCTGACTCATTCGATCTGTGCAATTCCATCTCATGTTCCTTGAGCTTTCCAAATAATGTTGCAATAGTCATGTTTGCCAGGTCCTTTGATTCAACAATGGCAGTGATTTTGGGTTGCCATTCTCTGGTTAAACACCTCATTACTTTTCCTATTTGTTGCTCATTGTCTATAACTTTTCCTAGGGCATGAAGATTGTTGATGATGTGTGTAAACCTTGTCTGCAGGTCACTGATTGATTCATCCTTCTTCATGTTGAACAATTCATACTCATGCATGAGAGTATTTGTTCTTGCCCTTCTGACATATGTGGTGCCTTCATGTGTTTCCTGAAGAGTATCCCACATTTCCTTTGCAGATTTGCAGTTTGACACCCTAAAGAATTCTTCTGCACACAAAGTAGATGTTATAATATTCTTGGCCTTAGCATTATAACCAACTTTCTTTTTGTCATCATCAGACCAATCAGATCTTGGTTTGATGATGATGGATGATCCCTCAGTGCCTGCAATTTTAGGCACGTAGGGACCATTCTCCACTGCCTCTAAGATGTCCAGCCCACATGCTTCTAGAAAGATGAGCATCCTCTCTTTCCAGCACATGTATGTTGTGCAATTAAAGGCAGGGGGTCTGGTTAAAGATGCCCCTTCTCATAGGAAATCTAAAGAAGTCATGTTCTTTTATGAGTTTTTCTCTAAAAAAGTTAGGCTCTTGATGCCAATTGTTGGAAAAATATGACTTCTTTTGATTAAGAATAAGAGAATTAAGATAAAATCCAACGTATTCAATTTTAATTCCTATGTTAACTACACAAGATTCATACACAAAGTACACAATGAAAATATTAGATCGCATACAAGATGAACATGAAAAGTAAAGTGATAAGGGATAGAGAGATTGCACCGAGATTTTATACAGGTTTAGTCGTCTATCAGACGACCTATGTCTAGTCCCGAAATAAAATGATTTTGGCCTTTTTTCAATAGAATCTTAAAGTGTTTTACAGATGTTCCAGCGCTCCCAGCCTATCAATCTTAAAACTCTCTCTCTATTCTATGCAGCGACCACTGTATCCCATAGTTCCTCTACAAACTCTTCCAAGATCACAGTAAAACTTCTTCTTGATGAGTCCTCTCAACAACGAAGATAGCTACCAGTTTCCAAACTGGATTTTCCAAACTTTCAGTTACAGAGAATTGTATTTTACAAAGAACTAAAGAAGTATTATGAATTTGACTCAATCACTATATTGGTTCTCACATAAAAGGTATTTGGGCAACGAATGTTTGTGTGATTGTAAAACTTTTCGCTCAAGATTGTTCAAAGGCTGTGAAAAGTTTTCCAAAAGATTGTGTCAAAGATTTTCAAAAGTTGTGAAAGTTCTTCTTTCAAAAGTGATTGAATCAGCTTATATATATTCAAAGAAAACACCAGGACAATCGATTTCCTAATCGATTTTATAAAGCTTTAATTGATTGCTTAATCGATTTTCGCAGGTCTTGTTTTTCTTGAATCTTGAACATATAAGCATGAATCGATTTGCCAATCGATTCTTTTAATACATCAATCAGAACTGAAGCTATGATTTTCATCAAATCGATTGAGTAATCGATTATAGATGTTTTGTTCCAACAACGAGATCAAAACAATCGATTTCTCAGTCAATTTCACAATCACAGTCATAATCGATTTGGCAATGAGCTGAAACCTTTCTGTAACTTAAAAATGAGCTTCAATCGATTCGTCAATCGATTGTGCTGATCACAGTGAATCAGACTTTTGCATCAATCGATTTTCCAATCGATTGTGCTGATCAAAGTGACTCAGACATAAACGTCAATCGATTTGCCAATCGATTATGCTTGTTACAGAACCTCAGCCATATTGACAAAATCTATTTGCCAATCGATTTAATCAAAGTTTGTTCTGATGCATGATTATCTGCAATCGATTGCCTAATCCATTGCTTCAAACTTGGAGTTTAAGAAAACTATATCAATTGATGTCCCAATCGATTTGTTGCATCACATAACTTATTTCTGATTTTAAAACTTGGTCACAATTGATTGGTCAATCGATTGTTTCCATAACTGGTTGTTTCTGTGACTTGCTAAATCGATTGCTTAATGGATTGCTCAATCGATTGTCCAATCGATTAGAGTTATCCCAGAACTCAAGTTTCACCAAAAAAACATTTAACCAATCGATTGCCCAATCGATTTGTGTAGTGAAAACACTTGTTCTGAGTCAGACAATCGATTCATCAATTGCTTTATTTGTTGATTGATTGATATTCATTGGCAAAGGCTTAAGTGTGAGACCATAGTGATTAGTCTACTAAACTTATTTACTATGACACCTAATAACACTATACATTTTGCGTCTTTTTCAAGTGCATCCACCAACTTTGGTTGATTCCTTGAGTTGCAAGCTATTGTTCCAAGTGTGTGGTGTCTTCTTGTTTGCCTGAAATATTTCTCAATTCAAAACATTAGATCAATCAAATATTTCACATGTACTGTGTGTTTGGGAATTAAATCAAAAACATGATCAGGGAAGCTCATGACTTACAATAGGTGTGTTTGTGTCAATGGATTACCAATTAGGTCATTTACATCCTCCCTAGCGTTATTCTTGTCCAATTAGGGTTTTTACCCAATCTTTTGCATCCAATTTGTTCATTTGTGTCATTAGATTAATATTTAGGTCATTTTCTTCCACCCTAAGCTTATTCTAGTCAATTTAGGGTTTTTATCCAATCTTGTACATCCAATAGGTGTCTTTGTATCATTGGATTAACATTTAGGTCATATTCATCCTCCCTAGGCTTATTCTAGTCCAATTAGGGTTTTTAACCAATCTTGTGCTTCCAATATGTGTGTTTGTGTCATTGGATTAGCTTTTAGGTCATTTTCGTCCTCCCTATGCTTATTCTTGTCCAATTATGGCATTTAACAAATCTTGTGCATCTAATAGGTTTGTTTGTGACATTGGATTAACATTTACATCATTTTCATCCTCCTTTGGCTTATTCTAGTCTAATTAGTTTTTTTACCCAATCAAGTGCATCCAATAAGTTCATTTGTGTCATTGGAATAACATTTAGGTCATTTTTATCCTCCCTAGGCTTATTCTAGTCCAATTCGGGTTTTAAACCAATCTTGTGCAGCCATTAAGTTTATTTGTATCGTTGGATTAACATTTAGGTCACCATGGATTTTTATACTGGTTCAACTATCAATTCGATAGTCTACGTCCAGTCCTGGGATCACTTACCGATTCCAGCCTTTATTAGAAATGATTTGAGTATGTTTACAGGCTTTCCAGCACTTCACTGCCTATACATCTAACTCAACATCAATCCACAACAACAACCGATCTATCCTTAAGAACTAATCGCCAAGCTCTAGCAAGATTAGATTGAGATCGCTTTTAGATGATCACACACACTCTAAAAGATGACCACCAGTTTCACAATACTGGATTTCCACACACTTTCTTTTACAAAGATAATTCTTTCAAAAAGACTAAAGTACTTGATTCAATCAGAATGAATTCTCACACTAAGCATTTGCCAATGATGTTTGTGAGTTATAATAGTTTTTCTCAAAGTGTATTTTTCGAAAAGTCAATGAGATTCTTTCAGTTCTTTCTATGTATTTCTATATATTATAAAATTGTGATTGATTCAGTTTATATAGTTTCAGAAAAACGTCAGACAAATCGATTTCCCAATCAATTTTATTAATGCGTATTACCAGCTCAATCGATTTCCCAATCGATTTCGCGTTTCTTGTTTTTCTTGAAATTCTTGAAATAGATGAACTAATCGATTTTCTAATCGATGTTTTTAATGCATATATCAGAAATTGATACTCAGTTTATATCAGAGTCGATTGAATAATCGATTGAAGTTGTTTTGTTCAAAATGTGAGATCAAACAATCGATTACTCAGTCGATTCACTTTTACTAGCATAATCGATTTGGCAATGGGCTAATTTATCCCTGTAACTCAGACACTTAATCAAATCGATTTGCCAATCAACTGATTTCTCCCTGTAACTTAGATACTTAATCAAATCAATTTGCCAATCGACTGATTTCTCCTTGTAACTCAGATGTTTAGTTACAATCGATGTGCCAATCGAATACGCAGTATGTTTCTGATAAATGATAAACTGATTCATTTATGCAATCGATTATCCAATCGATTTCGTTTAATCACAGAACATAGGTCTGATAAAACATTTTTAAGTAATCGATTTGCTAATCGATTGTCTCAGTGAAAGCTTTGTTCTGTAAATCAGAAAATCGATTAACCAATTGATTAGTAGAAAGCTTGTAACTTAAGAAAGTATATCAATCGATTGTCCAATCGATTTCCTTTAATCATAGAATACAGGTCTGATACAAACCTTTAATTAATCGATTTGCTAATCGATTAACATAGTGGAAACTTGGTTCTATGACTCAGAAAATTGATTAATCAATTGATTAACCTATTGATTGATTAACATACTAATTTTATGATTTCAGTTTTAATTGGCAAATATTAGATGTGTGAAATCATAATGATGAATCTAACTAATAAACACTATGAACAATAGACACATTTACACATAATCTTCAAGCCTTGTATGATATGATCAATCTTTGCTTGATTGCTTGAGATCCAAGATTTGTCCAAGTGTAGTGTTTGATTCTTTCCTGCAATGTATCTAAACTCAAACTATTAGATTAATCAGATAATGCATATACATTGTATGTTTGGGAGTTACATCAAAATCATAATCAAAGAGGCATATATCTTACAATCTCCCCCTTTTTGATTAAATGACAAACATAAAATTTAACTTTGAGTTTATATTTCAATATTGAAACTTAATTTTATAATAACTCTTGTTTAACACTGTTTAACACTCCCCCTGAATTTTAGAATTCATAATTCATTTCAATTTCAAATTTCAGATTCAATTTTCGGTATAAGCACAAGTTAAATTCGAATTTTCAGTATAAGCACAAGTTAAATTCATTCAAATTCTCCCCCTTTGTCATTAAATTCAAAAAGATGATACAAGAGAGAATAAGAGATATACAAAAAAAAAACAACAAGGAAAACAAAAGCCTAAAAACTAATCTAGGGTTGTTCCTTATTCTGTTGCAGATTAGTAATGGGGAAATGAGGATCAAATGACATCTTGAGACCCAAATGGTCTTGGATGGCATCTACATCCTGAACAATTGAGTTGAGGGTTGTTTGGAGTCGCACAAGGGAGGCTTCCACCTTAGCATTGTGTTTAGCTTGGAACTCCATAAATTCCCGCAACTTAGCTAAAACCTCAGATTGGGTTTCAGCTTGCTCAGCTTGTTCAGCATTTGGTTGAGCCCTTGTCCAAATACCATTGAGCTTCTTCAATTGCATTTGGTTGACAGTTGACTCACCAAAAATCAAAGTTGTTTTTACTGATTCTTCATTGACAACTGATATTTTAAAGTGTCTCAGAATCTTGGTGATCAGCTGAGGGTAAGGGAGCATTTGTTTTCCTTGTGCTGACTCTAACATATTAGCCAGCACAATCCAAGCCCAACTCATCCTGAGTTCCTTGTAAAGGCCCCAAAGAAGAGTGATGTCCAGCCTCTGAACTACAACATGGTTCCCTGATCTAGTTACCAACATTCTTGTTAGCACATACATCAGCATCCTATGCTAGATCTTCATTTGACCAATAGGGAGAGATATGCCTTTCACAAACCCTTCAACCATCAAGTCTTGAATGGCTGTGTGTCTATCTACCGATGTTTCCCAAGCATCATCAGTAGAATCAGGATTGGTCCTGCCATCAACAGCTTCTCCATAGAAGGGCAGTCGTGACAGCCTAGAGAACTCCCTAAAAGACATGGAAATTTTCTTCCCTTTAACTTCAGACTCAAATCCAAAGTTTGTGAGTGTGAAGTTTGAGTAGAAGGCTCTAATGGGTCTTGGATAGATTTCCAGAGAGCAGGATAGAAAATCTACCAAACCATGAAATCTAAGATAGTTTTGGAATGTGAATTCATTAGTATCAAAGTAGGCAAAATCCAGAGTTCTTGCCTCATGGATTTTCCTCTTTAGGAATGCAGGTGGAAGAACAATGTCTTCAACAGGTTTGCCTTTGGGAGGCTAAGGGGAAGAGATGGTTTTCTTCTTTTTTTGGGTTGGCCCCTTCATGGCATCACCCATCAGTTTTTCAGTTTGAGGAACCTTCATCTTTTTGGCCGTTCCTTGATCAGTGGCAATGGCCTTTCCTTTATCCTTTGCCAATACCTTATGAGTGGGTATTGAAACTCTTTTTGGAGGAGGGGAAGCAGGTTGAGGAGAAGGAGTTCTTCCACTAGAGGTTGAGGAAGAATCTAGGGAAATGGATTTTGAAGAAGATGATTGTGGTTTCTCACTTGTCTGTTTTACTCTTGCCATTAGAGAGATTTTGGAAATTTGAGAGGTTTGAGAAGATTGAGAAGTATCAAAGCACAGAGAAATAGAGTTTGGGGAGAGGTTGATAGTGAGAATGTGATTTGATAGTGAATATGGGTTGAGAAATCGATTTAGGGATTTATATGGGACTGTTCAGAGTCGATTTCTAAATCAATTTTATTTCACATTTGCGCGCAGAAAGTCGATTGCCAAATCGATTTTGTAACCGTTATTGGAGGGAAACGAAAGGTTACCATTACAACTGCCTCCAACGGCTAGTATTTTTGCAACTTCTCATAACAATTTTTATAATTTGACACAATAGATTACCAAATCGATGCTCATGTTTGAGTTTGGAAAATTTCTCAAATCTTTGGATTTTTGGGAGAAATAATCGATCATGCAATCGATTTTTTTAAACTATTTTCCATATCCTCAATCGATTCACCAATCGATTGGTTTTATGTATATTTTGTTACATCTATTCTGGTTCAGCATTTGTTGCTAAAACAGATTGCTAAATCGATTATGAAATCGATTATGAAATCGATTGACGACTTTTATATTTTGACAATTGAGAAACTTTGTAGCATAAATCGATTCTTAATTCGATTTTGTAATTTTGACACAGGATAGTCGACGTGCAAATCGACTTATCTATTGTAAATTAAGAAATTTAGAGAGAACATCGACTTATCTATCATATTTCATTTTGATCCATTATACCAAGCTTCATTCTAATATAGAAGAAACTTTCTTTGGGTAGGGCTTTGGTAAAGATATCAGCTAATTGATCAGATGTATTAATATATTCAAGCATGATATTACCATTTTGGTATTGATCCCTAATGAAATGATGTCTAATCTCTATATGCTTTGTTCTTGAGTGCATAACAGGATTCTTTGTGATATTTATGGCACTAGTGTTGTCACACATTATTGGCACAGTTCCAAGATCAACACCAAAGTCAGAAAGGTGTTGTTTCATCCATAATATTTGTGCACAACAACTTCCAGCAGCTACATATTCAGCCTCAGCTGTTGAAAGTGCCACACTATTTTGCTTCTTGCTATGCCAAGATACAAGTGAATTCCCTAATAGATGGCAAGTACCAGATGTACTTTTTCTGTCTAATTTGCAACCAGCAAAATCAGAATCAGAATAGCCAACAAGAGTGCAAGTTGATCCCTTAGGATACCATAAGCCTAGATTTTTGGTTCCTATTAGATATTTGAAAATTCTTTTGACTGCACTTAGATGGGATTCCTTAGGATTAGCTTGATATCTTGCACACATGCAGACACTAAACATAATGTCAGGTCTACTAGCTTTAAGATATAATAAAGATCATATCATGCCTCTAAACATGGTCATATCCACAGATTTTCCCTTTTCATCTTTATCCAAATGACAAGCTTGACTCATGGGTGTATCAATAGGTTTAAATTTATCAAAGCCAAACTTCTTTAAGAGATCATTACAATACTTGATTTGACTTAGGAAAATACCATTCTTGCTTTGATTGATTTGAAATCCTAAGAAGAAGGTTAATTCTCCCATCATGGACATTTCAAATCTTCCTTTCATTATATTTTCAAATTCTTTGCAAAGCTTACTGTTTGTGGATCCAAAAATTATGTCATCAACATAAATTTGGACAAGCAGAATGTCTTTTCCCTTTTTCTTTATAAAGAGTGTTTTATCAACAATTCCTCTTAAAAAGTTTTGCTGTATGAGGAAATTGCTGAGTTTTTCATACCAAGCTCTTGGAGCTTGTTTCAATCCATAGAGAGCTTTTGTTAGTTTATAAACATGATTTGGATATCTCCATTCAGAAAAGCACTCTTTACATCCATTTGATACAATTTAAAATCCATGATACAAGCATAAGCAAGCAAAATCCTAATTGCTTCTAATCTGGCTACAGGAGCATAAGTCTCATCATAATCAATACCTTCCTCCTGGTTGTAGCCTTTAGCAACTAGTCTAGCCTTATTCCTTGTTATTACTCCATTCTCATCCATCTTATTCCTAAACACCCATCTAGTTCCAATAGTATGTTTGTTTTCTGGTTTAGGAACTAAGATCCATACTTTGTTTCTCTCAAATTGATTAAGCTCTTCTTGCATGG